>NC_080178.1:80461087-80570801 GCF_950295315.1 Erinaceus europaeus
ACAGCTACTTCTTGACCAGGCTCTTTTTTTTTTTAATTCCAAACAAAGGCACTTCCCTCCCAGAAAGGATTTCTAATGCCAGATGTTAAGATAATTCAAAAAATGTTTCCACATCAATACTCACATGTAAACAAAAAGCATGCAGAATTATTCTGATGAATACTTCATGCCAGACCAAACGCTATGACTGTCCTATACAAAGTGTACTTCTGAGACCATCTTAAATAACCTAGCGTACTCAGAAGCATGCCCTTGACCATCAAACTCCAGCTGTATGACCAGGAGAGTGCTCACTGGGTAGAGTGCAGGACTGCATGCATGAGACCTGGTGCTCAGTCTGGCACCAGTTACACTAGAGCAGTGTGGTCTTTTGTTTTCTCTGTCTCTCATACTAAGTAAATAAGTAAATTTTGAGATGGGGAGAAAAAGACAGATACCTGCAGACCTGCTTCAGTACTGAAGGAACATTCCCCTGCAGGTGGGGAGTGGGGGCTTGAACCCGGGTCCTTACACACCATGATAGGTGCACTTATGGGCACCACCACCATCCAGCCCCCATTTGGTTATTCAGATGACTAAGGCATCTTTGTCACACAGACAGCGTTCACCCACAGTTCCAGGCTCATACCTCTCAAGATCTTTTTAATTTCCTAAGTGTTGAGAATGACAGAAGTATCTTTTGCTACATGAATGAATGAGGTAACTTTTGGAAGTTACTGGGAGAACCAACAATGAGTGTAAAGGGTTGGCAATTCCAGTCTCCCCCCCCGAGATTTCCTTGA
Organism: Erinaceus europaeus; assembly: GCF_950295315.1. Lineage (NCBI taxonomy): Eukaryota > Metazoa > Chordata > Mammalia > Eulipotyphla > Erinaceidae > Erinaceus > Erinaceus europaeus. The sequence goes on from NC_080178.1 coordinate 80,461,870, forward strand.
AGATTATATTTAATTGAAGATTACATTTAATTGTCAATGGCCAATGGCTTATTCTACCAAAACTCCATAAAAACCCTAGAGGAAGGGGTTCCCAGAGCTTCTGGGTTGGTGAACAGATCCTGAGAGAGTGGTGAGGCCGGAAAGGGCATGGGACCCCTGCACATTCCCCTGTAGTTGCCCTAAGCATCTCTTCCATCTAACTCTTTCTCACTTACGTCTTTTTTTAAATGGGTTTCCCAAGTCCTGTGACAAGTTCTGACAACATAAACCTGAGGCAGGGATCATGGGAACCTTTGACTGATATCCAATTAGTTGGTTGGCAGCACAAATAACAGACATCTGAAGAGAAGGGTAGTCGTGGAAGAATGACCTCTTTTTGTGTGGAATCTGGTAACATCTCCAGATGGATGGAGCCAGAATTAAGCTGAATTATTGGAGGCCCTGCTGGTGCCTGAAACCTGTCTGTTGATATGGGGAAGCCTCTTTATACACCCACGTGCCAGCTGGGTACTGGAACCCTTTCGCAGGGTAACCCCCAATTCCTTGCCACATGGGCCTCTACAACCTGGCAACTTGCTTCAACCAAGTCAGCAAAAGAGAGAGTCTTCTCCTAGACAGAAGTCAAAACCTCATGTAACCTCATCATGGAAGAAATATCTCCACAGTGTTGCCACATGTTACTCAAGGGGATGGGATTACACAAGGCTGTGAATGCCAGGTGGGAAGGATCACGGGGGGTCATCCTCGAGGCCTCTTACCACAGAACTTAACCACCACGCTATGAAGGAACCCAGATGGAGAGGCCACATCTTGATGTCCCAGCACCAAAAGAGTGAAAGAGCCTTCAGTTTTTTCCAGTACCCAGCCATTGAGTAACTCCCAGTCTCTCCACTACCAGCTGGGGCTTGAGACACTGTGGACTAGATACAAACTGTCCTTTCTATACCCTTTCCAAACTTCTGGCCCACAGAATCCTTGAGAATTGTTGTATGCTTTACATTGGGTTGTTCTAGTTCTCCCCCGCCAAGAGAATTGAATCAGTCCAGTTAGTTTTCGCGGCCCGCTTGGCCCCGTCACTAGGAACCCCAGCAGAGTTCCAGGGTTCCTGAGTGCCAGAGTCTCAGAGTGCGAGAGTAAGGGAGAGTTCCAGAGTTGGAGAAGGACAGAGTTTGAGAGTGCTTGCGCCACCGCAAAGAGACAGCAGAGTTCTGTTTGGTGATTAGTTTGGTTTAGTTTATGAATCGTTGTTCCTGAATAAAGAAATACAGCTTCTCTGCCCAGCCGTATGTCTCTGGTTGTCTCTGTTACCCGCCCGTGAAGCTAGCCCGGCTAGCAGGAGCCGTCCGAATTTTAACAACAGAGAATAATAAATTGGCCTTTAAAAAAATACTACTAGAGGGGGCTGGGCAGTAGCACAGCAGGTTAACCGCACATGGCACGAAGTGCAAGGATAGGTGCAAGGATCTTGGTTCGAGCCCCTGGCTCCCCACCTGCAGGGGAGTCTCTTCACAAGGGGTGAAGCAGGTCTGCAGGTGTCTGTCTTTCTCTCCCTCTCTGTCTTCCCCTTCTCTCTTGGATTTCTCTCTGTCCTATCCAATAACAACGACAGCAATAACAACAACAATGATAATAATAACAACAATGATAAACAACAAGGGCAACAAAAGGGGAAAAATGGCCTCCAGGAGCAGTGGATTCGTAGTGCAGGCACCGAGCCCTGGCAATAACCCTGGAGGCAAAATATATATATATACTGCTATCTAGGTAAAGACTAGAACAAACCTTATGTCTTAACCTTTAGTAGCTCATCTATAATCCTGATTTAACTTTAGGAAATAGCCACAGCTCAATTTTTGCAACTACTTTAATATCACTTCTCTCTCTTGTTCTAGTGATCAAACCCAGGTTTTTATGCATGAGAGGCATGCAGTCTACCACTGAACCATACACCAGGCCCGAATCTCATGTTAGCCCAAATCTGCAACCTGAGCATACTCTGCGATTCTGTGCAGGCTTGAAGAAATCTGGGGGGTGGGACTGGAATTGCCAACCCTTTACACACATCATTGATCCTTCCAGTAACCTCCAAAAGTTACCTCATTCATTCATGTAGCAAAAGATACTTCTGTCATTCTCAACACTTAGGAAATTAAAAAGATCTTGAGAGGTATGAGCCTGGAACTGTGGGTGAATGCTGTCTGTGTGACAAAGATGCCTTAGTCATCTGAATAACCTAATGGGGGCTGGGTGGTGGTGGCGCCCATAAGTGCACCTATCATGGTGTGTAAGGACCCGGGTTCAAGCCCCCACTCCCCACCTGCAGGGGAATGCTCCTTCAGTACTGAAGCAGGTCTGCAGGTATCTGTCTTTTTCTCCCCATCTCAATCTTCCCTCTCCTCTAAATTTCTCTCTGTCCTGTCAAGTAAAAATAAAACAAAAAAAATAAACAAATATATATGTGTGTGTATATATATATATATATATATATATATTTCCTATTAATCACAACATCAGACTTCACTGTGCACAAGGGCCTGGGTCCCAGCCCCCAGACATCACTTGAAAACACCAGGCAAAAGGGAATTTTCACAAGCTGGGCAATTCTGTGGTGTGTCTCTTTCTCTCTTTATCTCTCTTTCTCTGTCTCTTTCTAGATAAAAGTAAAAAATAATAATAATAAATAAGAGTCTGCTGGGAACAATGGGATCACATAAGCAAGTGAAGCCCTTGGAGCAAAAAAAAAGATTTTTTTTTAACCCATGTATGTCATAAGTTAAATGGAATTAGCCCTCCTGTAGTCAGGGAACCTCAGAGCCATAATTTCCAAGAATTTGAATATGGTAAGACTTCTTTCCCTTGAGAATGACTCCTGGTGAATTGCAACATTGCCCCGCTTACATGTTCTGAAGCACCATTCCAGCATGGCCCCCACCCTCCGTGCTCGCTGAGCAGAAGCAGGAGCATGAAGAGGACTCATGCGGCACGGAGAGCAGATGAACACTGGAGTCAGGCCCACTCCAGGATGCTCCCAGTCCCAGAGACTCCTAGAGTCCTAAGCAGGAAGGAATGTCAGAGACCTATCAGTTCACTTTAAACTGGTAAGGACAGTGCCTCGTTTAGTAAAGCTTGAATATAACGGACAACACTTTACAGGTGAAGGAAGTACACACTGGCATTCTTTTTTCTTTTTTTTTTTTTTTCTTTTTGCCTCCAAGGTTATTGCTGGGGCTCGGTGCCTGCACTACGAATCCACTGCTCCTGAAGGCCATTTTTTCCCTTTGTTGCCCTTTTTAAAAAATATTTTTATTTTAAATATATATATATGGAGAGAGAGACAGAGACAGAGACAGAGAGAGAGAGAGAGAGAGAGAAAGAGACCAGAACACTGCTACGTTCTGGCTTCTGGTGGCGCGGGGGCATTAAACCTGGGACTTAAGAGCCTCAGGCTTGAAAGGTTTTTACATAACCATTATGCTGTCTCCCCAGCCCTTGCCCTTGTTTGTCATTCTTGTTGTTGCTGTCGTTGTTGGATAGGACAGAGAGAAATTGAGAGAGGAGGGGAAGAAAGAGAAGGAGAGAGAAAGATGCCTGAAGACCTGCTTCACCACTTCAGACCTCATCTTGCAAGTTCAGTGCTTTTTTTTTTTAATTTTTTATTTAAGAAAGGATTAATGAACAAAACCATAAGGTAGGAGTTAATGCAAGTTCAGTTCTTTATCCGCTGCACCACCTCCCAGAGTGATACTAGTATCCTAATGTAACTCAGATATTTCTGACTCTATCAGTTTGACAGCCCACGCTTTTACTTATTCCTCCAGTCACTGCAGCTTGGGCCTCACCACTCGTGTTCGAGAAAGCCGGGTTTACATCTGGGGAAATAGCCGACCGGGTGAGAACTAGACTTTTAGACCTAAGGTTCCTGGTTCACTCTCTAGCTCCTCATGTAACAGTATAGTGGACTGGCTCTCTCTCTCTCTCTCTTTCTTCCCTTGTATACCTCACGTGAAACTCTTCTATACGCAATAAATAAAAGGAATCCAGGTTTTTAACCCAATTCTTTCTACTTTTGCATCTGAATATTTGCTTCCTCCAAGGAAATGTTCCTTACCCCACGTCTCTGCCCCAGAATGATCTGTACAGATCCTTTACCCAATTTCCCATTCGAGTAATACAGAACTGGAGAGAAGACAATCACAACAGATAAAACCTTAAATCCAGTACTTTTTCTTAAGTTTTCCAGGCCTTCGGTTTAACTTCTATACTGTTTTGTGATGCTGCCATGACGCATAGGTCAGCCTGCCTCCCACAGCGGGAATATAGTCAATTCCACAAGGCCTTGATACGCAGAGAAAGATGGCAGCTACTTCTCCACATGCCAATCAAAGACCCATCTGCTGTTGTTTTTATGTCCTTCTTTAAGACTGATCATGTTCTAGGAGTCCAGAAAATTGAAGTGTCCACTGCAGAGAAAACTCCAACTTGTAAATATAACACTGTCAAAGCCCAGTGGTGCACCTGGTTGAGCGCACATGTTACAATGCACAAGGACCTGGGTTCAAGCCTCTGGTCCCCACCTGCAGGGGGTGAAGCAGGGCTGCAGGTGTCTCTCTGTCTCTCCTCCTCTCTATCACCCCCTTCCCTCTCGACTTCTGGCTGTTTCTATCCAATTAATAAATAAAGATAATAAAAAATTTTAATATAGCACAGTCCAAGAGGTGGTGTAGTGACTAGTGTATTGGATTCTCACGCATGAGGCTCCAAGTTCAATCCCCAGCACCCCATGCTCCAGAGTGAATCTCTAGTTTCTCAGTCTCCTCCCTCTTCTGTTAATAAATAGATGAAAATTTTAATCATAAAATAGCAACAGTTGGCCGTAGGGCAGTGTATTTGTGGTATAGCCCAGCCAGTGCATGTGTCTCCATTTATTCTTTTTTGCAATCTCTCCTCTGACATGAATTCATAATCAGAATGATGCAGTTTTCTAACAATATTTAATATCTCAGTTCTTGAACTGCTTGATTGACTAGTTGAAATGTGGATCATTCATTTTCTAAATTGTAAACATAAAAACGACGGTCTAAATATACACATAGGAAATAAACATTGCCCTAAGAGAAACTACTTGGGCAAATTTACGCGGCCTCATATATAACAATGTCTTACACAATTTTGCCAGTCATTTTAGTTTCTTTTTTTTTTATTTTACAAAATTTGTTTTAGTTGTGGTCAAACATTCATAAGATTGACAATTGGAATCATTTTCAGTTTATTGGAATTACATACATTCACATTGTTGGGGATTCTTTTTTTCATCAGTAGTCTTATTTTTGCGTCGCCTTGGTTTACAGATTATAAATGTTTCTCAGAAGTACAATGTCCCACTTCAAGATGTGTCACCACACTTGGGAGCCTCAGACGTGAAAGTCTCTTGCACACCTGTTTTGCTGTCTCCGCAGCCCACGTTACCACCCTCAGGTCCTCACCAAAACACTAATGTCCCTCCACCAGAGTCCACTGAATCCCCTCAACCCTTGTAGTCCACCCTTGGTGCTTGGCAATCTGTTCAAGACCAAAGACTAATCTTCATTTGACTTTCTTATTCCCTTGCTTCATTTTTTTTTAAATTTTATCTGTATGCAGGAGAAAGCATTCAGTATCTTCTGGTGGAAGTGAATTCCTTTAACTGTTGTTTATCTGAAAAAACTCCTCACTGTTGCTTTAAATCTCATTGATAACTGGATAGAGTATTCGTGGATGGATATATTTTCCTATTTTCTTTCCTTTCTTTCTTTCTTCCTTCCTTCTTTTTTTTTATATTTATTTATTCCCTTTTGTTGCCTTTGTTGTTTTATTGTTGTAGTTATTATTGATGTCGTCGTTGTTGGACAGGACAGAGAGAAATGGAGAGAGGAGGGGAAGACAGAGAGGAGGAGAGAAAGACAGACACCTGCAGACCTGCTTCACCGCCTGTGAAGCGACTCCCCTGCGGGTGGGGAGCCGGGGGCTCGAACCGGGATCCTTACGCCGGTCCCTGCGCTTTGCGGCACGTGCGCTTAACCCGCTGCGCCACCGCCCGACTTCCACTTCCTTCTTTTCTTTTCCTTCTCTCTCTCTTTCTTTCTTTCCTTCTTTCTTCCTCTCTCTTTTTTTAAATTTCCTCCAAAGTTATCACTGGGAATTAGTGCCGGTCCTAAAAATCCACTGCTCTCGGTGGTCATTTTTGTTCCTAATTTTTATTAAATAGGATAGAGAAAAACTGAGGAATGACAGGAAAGTAAAGAAAGGAAGAGATAGACACCTGCAGACCTGCTTCACCGCTTATGAAGCGGGCTCCGTGCAGGTGGGGAGTGGAGGCTCAAACCCAGGTCCTTGTGCCTGGTAATATGTGTGCTTAACCTGTGCACAGTTGCCCAGCCCCAGATATATTTTTTCATTCAGAATTTAGATGGCCAGATCTGTCTAGTCTTTCGAGTTTCTGCTGAAAATCAGTTGGCTTATCCTCACAGTGGGAGGACAGACCTAATGAGTGCTTATCCTCCGTTCTGCCCCCAAGCTCCACCCCCCACCCCTCCCACCCCACCCCCTACCCCCTGTCCTGTTGCTTCAGAGATGATCCCAATATGGTTGTTTTCAGACTGCCAAGATCCTCTGAAAGGTTGCTGCTGCCTCTACTTTCAAGAGGCTCACAGCTTCTGTTCCCCCTTTCCCTTTATTTTGAAGTCGTGGTCACAAACTACTGACAGCACTGGAGTGACAGGCATGACACAGAGCCAGGAGGCAGTGAATGGCTCTCCCCTTGCCTGCGTGGCACTGAGGTGAGAGAAGGTGGGGGAGGAGGGCGGATGTCTTCCTGCCACCCACAAGGTGTTTCAGAGCCCACGAGTTGCTCCGCTGCCTCTGGTGTGTGCCTCTGTGTCCTCCCCACCTCAGCACTGAACCTTTGTCCTTCATTGTCATCGTTTGCAAAATTCAAGCTGCTTCTATGCTAGGTTTTCCACATGTGCTGAAATATTTTGCTGAGGATATAAACTCAAGCAAATCCTGCTAGTCTGGCATATTAGTTCCACACTCTGGCCTTCACTTCAGTTTCCTAAGATCACAGAACTTTTTTTTTTTTGCCTCCAGGGTTATTGCTGGGGCTCGGTGCCTACACCATGAATCCACTGCTCCTGGAGGCCATTTTTCCCCCTTTTGTTGCCATTGTTGTTGTAGCCTGGCCGTGGTTATTATTGTTGTTGTTGATGTCGTTCATTGTTGGATAGGACAGAAAGAAATAGCGAGATGAGGGGAAGACAGAGAGGGGGAGAGAAAGACAGACACCTGCAGACCTGCTTCACCGCCTGTGAAGTGACTCCCCTGCAGGTGGGGAGCCGGGGGCTCAAACCAGGATCCTTACGCCCGTGTGCTTAACCCACTGCGCTACCGCCGGACTTCCAATTGTATAAATTCTATAGGAAGCATTTTCCTAGACATTTCCTCTTCCTGGAGGTACAATATTCCTTGAGATTAAAAAAAAAGCTGTTTTTGTTATTTATTTATCTTGTCTATTTAGGGATACAAAGAACCAGAGTTTTACTCTGGCCTACACAGTGCCGAGAATCCAAGTCTGACCCTCATACATGCAAGTCCAGTACACTGCCACTACACCGTCTCCCTTGCTGATACCTGAAAGTTTTAAATGATAGCTCCTTTTCAGTCTTATCAAGGAATCTAAAAAACCTTTAGATTCAGTCTTAGTCGACATTACACCCACTTTATGGACACAAGAAACTGGGGTCTGTAAAATTCAATAACTTGCCTAAGTTACATAATTCGAATCTGAGGAGTCTGAAAATTAGAACATGAGCGACACTGGCTGTCTGATTTCACCCCATACCTTGCCGCATTTGATCTGAAAGGAAATGTTATGTATCACAAAAACATGCTGTGTGAAGACTAGCCAAAACATGCAACAAATCAGTCCCATTCAGTTTGGGATTGCAAACAATAGGGCAGCCTTCAGAATGAACTTCCGTTTCCAGGATGAGAAGGAAGCACAGGGACATAGGGAAGTTCTTAGGAGACACCTGCAGGGAGTAAGGACCTATGCCAAAGAAAGCACCTGAAAACAGGACTCCAAGAGTCTCTGTGGTCATTCTTCCACCCCACAAAGCTCGGCCAAGCGTACCCTTTGTGCTAGATCTTTCACTGAGCAGCAAGGCATGTGATGATGAATAAGTCAGAGTTCCGACGCTCTTGGGCGTCACATCATAATCTGCTAGGAAGGGAAGCAACTGATTATTGAACTCTGCATTCCTCTGACTCAAATGAATGGGGTATCCCCACTAAAATATGTATGGTGCTTTTGGGAACTTGCGTGCCCCAGGATTCGTATGGGGGCAGTCAGTTGAACTGGATGTCCTTTCCTTTGTCAGCCAACTCTGTCACCCCAGGAATAGAATCCCTGGATCCGCCTCTGACTCGGCACCCAGCACCCTGCACTGCAAGCATCCAGACCTCTGAAGCAGCTCCCCCCCCCCGCCTGCCCCCTCCCCCCAGTCATTTTCTCCTGGAATCTTCTGACCTCTGAGGTACAATGTGTGACTATGACCATTGTCAACAGGCAGTGACACAAAGCTACTGTCGTCTTTGGCAAAGGACAGCTGAGCAAATGCTTCACTCGGAAGCCAGTTACAGTTTTTGTGAAAACAAATTACATCAGTACTTACTGGAGTCTCCCAACCAGGCTAAAGAGTGGTTTTTTTCATGAGTGTGTGTGTCAGCTATGCCCCTGCCTCACAGGGCATGCTGGGACTCTGCATAGAGTGAAGTGGCACAGAAGTCTTCATATCTCAACACTTTGTCATGCTATTGAGTAGAGTCCTTGGAAAACCTGCTTGGCAGGGAGGCAGATATTTGGAGAGGCTGCTGCATGCCAAGCCTTGTACTGTGGTCAGGAAAATGCAGGATGTCAACCAAGGCCACAGACTGTCAGGGAAATAGACGGCCACTGACTTCCATGGACTACGTGCTGGGCCAGAGATTTCACTCCTTATCTCATAATTATAACCTGTGTGTGCTCAGTCACCCTGGACCCAGCTCAAGACCTGCACGTGACAATTCCATCTCTGAAGCAGTGGTGAGTAATGTCGTTTTTAGCCACAGATTCTATGGGGGAACAAAAGGGAATTTACATTTGCAAACCACTACTAGATCTTCTTTTTTAATATTTATTTACTTATTTTTCCCACCAGGATTATAGCTGGGACTGCCTGCACTACGAATCCACTGCTCCTGGAGGCTATTTTTCCCCATTTGTTGCCCTTGTTTATTGTTGTTGCTTTTATTGTTGTTGTTATTGATGTCGTCATTGTTGGATAGGACAGAGAGAACTGGAGAGAGGAGGGGAAGACAGAGAGGGGGAGAGAAAGACAGACACCTGCAGACCTGCTTCACCACTTGTGAAGCGACTTCTCTGCAGGTGGGGAGCCGGGGGCTCGAACTGGCATCCTTGTGCTGGTCCTTGTGCTTTGTGCCAATGTGCGCTTAACCTGCTGCGCTACCACACACAGCCGCCCCCACTAGATCTTAAGACAACACCTCTGTTTTCCTTTCTCCTTTCCCAGTTCTTCTTTTTTCCCTTGAAGCAGTTATCCCTCTCTCTCCCCACCCCCATACACAGTTACTCAAAAAATCTCCACATTTATTCTTTCACTTATCTGACCACGTGCAAGCACCAAATATAAAGAATATTCTGTGGAGTGTGGGGTGGTGATGCACCTGGTTAAGCACACATGTTACAATGTGAAAGGACCTGGGTTCAAGCCCCTGGTCCCCACCTGCAGAGGGAAAGCTTTGCAAGTGGTAAAGTGCTACAGGTGTCTCTGTCTCTCTCCCTCTCTATCATTCCCTTCCCTCTCAATTTCTGGCTGTCTCTATCCAGTAAGTAAATAAAGGCAAAAAAAATTTAAAAAAAAAAAAAAGAATATACGGTCATTCCTCAAGCAGGAATAATATTGTTCACATTGTCTCATCCATTCATTTAACCATTTTTCAAGTGCCCACCACTGTTTCAGGTGCATAAGACTAGTAGTGAACATAATAGACAAAAATATATTTGCCCACAAAGGGCTGGCAGAAGAGCTCACTGGGTAGTGTGCTGCTTTGTCCTATGTGTGTCTTGAGTTTGAGCCTGGTCCCCAGCACAGTCTCCACCGATAGTCACTCATTCTGAGATAGATGCATCCATGGTTTCTGCCAGTTCCAGTCCATTCCTTGCTCAATCATGCCAGTTCAGATGCCCTGTCCCAGCTAGGACCACAGCTTGTCAGCCCATGTCTAGTTCAGCTCATACTCAGGTTCAACTAGTGCCCAGTTCATCCTAAGCCTGGTTCATCCTGAACCTGGTTCAGCCTTCACTGGGTACAGCTTGGTAGATTCTCTGTTGAAGCTGATTCCCAGCACAGTTAAGGGAGTTTTGGTGCTGTGATATCTCTCTATATACATAGACGTAGACATAGACGTAGACGCAGACATAGACGTAGACGTAGATGTAGACACAGACACTGACACAGACATAGACATAAACAAGACATAGACATATGTTGTTTTCGCTGGGCTATGTTGTTTTCGCAGGGCTGGCTTCACGGGCGGGTAACAGATGACCAGGGACTCATGGTTGAGCTGTAGGCAGTATCTCTTTATTCATGCAGGACGCAGCACAATCTAAGCCAAGCTAAGCTAAACTAAAGTACCGTAAAACTCACAATGCTGTCTTTATATGTACTTGCCAAGTAGGGTGGAAACAGGATGTGACATAAAGAGGGTGGAGAGAAAAGTGACTGGTGAAAATCAGAGTGTGACAAGGAGGAGGCAGAGCAGGCAAGAATCCTATCACTGAACCACCAATGCCCTGGAGGGAGGGTGGTGCTTGTTAACAGTGGTTATGTAAATAGAATGCAGTGGTTATGTAAATAGAATAGTGTTAAGCAGAGGAGATTTAAACCAAATGAAACAGAAGGGGTCTCATGCATACCAACAATTCCCCCTTTCTTTTTAACTAATGGCCATAGTATTAGGAGTGTGGGGTGAACAGAAACCTATATCATACAGGCGTTTTCAAAAGAACTGGCATAAGACATGGAAAACAAAATAGGCGCGCAGCAATAACCAGTGTGATGCCAAGGGGAAAGTTTCTTGCCTCAAAGGGCAAGGCCTAGCAGGCGAAAGGGCATTTCTTGCCTCTGGGAACGCTTCATGCCTCTGGGGGCATCTCTTGCCTCAAAGGGCGTTTCCTGCCTCTGTGGGCATCTCTTGCCTCTTGGGGTGCTTCATGCCTCTGTGGGCATAACCTAATAAGGAGGGGGAGTTTTCTACCTCTGGGGACAGAGCCTGCAGGCGAGGGGACATGGTCTATAAAGTCTCAAGGCAATTGGCTGAAGTTAGTCTTTGAGAAACACAGCAGCGTGTACCAGTAAGTCCGATGAAGGTGTCAGTCCAAAGTAGCTGACCACAGAAGAAAATGCCAAGGGATGAAACGCTGCATGTCTGTCTCGATGGGGAATGTCAGCCACCATAATTCTGCTTTTCTGTAGAGAGTGATCTTTGGAGTCTGTGAATCTGTTTCTTCAGGTTGTGCCAGGTCACATCATTGGTTTCTGGGGGTGTGTTGTAGTCATTCCATCTTGTGGGCGATGTCAGAGAACAGAGGTCCAAATGGATTTCCAGGAATTCCATTTGAGTAGATGCTTTTTCATGTGAAGACTTGACAGCTGAAATTCACTTACTTGTTGAACAAAACTTGTAGCAGAATAAAAGTTTACTATAATTGATAACTCCATTATAATTGGAAGTCCTTTCTAGTATGATTTTGAGGTTTGTTTAAACAGTTTAAACTCAATAAAATGTGGAAAGGTAAACAGAAGAACCACAGTAGAAGCCTCAGGCATGAGAATAATTAACATAATCATTGCACTATCTGCCCCACCCATAACTCATACCGTTTCAGGATTAAACATTTCAGATTTATGCCAAGACGTAAAAAAAAGAAATCAAAGGAGGAAAAAAAAACTTTTTGGATTATTTCTGGATGTCTCTAGAAATCATGGCTGCATCCAGCATTTTTTTTAAGTCAATGTCAAGCAAAAATTCATTCAAATCACTCTCTTACGAAACACAACTTGAACCAGATTATGCAGATCTCACCATGTAGTAGCATGAGTCCCCAGAGGGCGTCCTAGTCCAAAAAGCTCTTCAAAATTCCATTTAGGGTGCTTCTGACTGTTCCTGCTGGATTGTTTCAGGCACCCATTTTTAAAAGTGTCTTCCCATTGAAGATAGAATCCAATCAAGAGAGTAGAACTAACCACATGTCTCCATTCTTGGGGACTGCCAGGGTACTGGAGAACGCTCCTCAAATTAGAGTAGTCTTTCTCCATGGGAAACATGCGAGAAGAAGTCCAGAAAGTCCCAGGGGAAATCCCCATGCATATCCCAAGGTCTATGATCACGGTCATAAAGAACCAAATTGTGGCCTGAAGCAAAATGTAGTCCTTTTCCTCAGGAAACATGGGAAAGGGAATCCAGAAAGTCCAAGGAGAAATCGTGCATCTCCCAAGCTCTATGATCCCGGTCATAAGAAACCAAAGTTCCCGGTCAGGGAACCGAAGTGTGGCCCAGGGTAAAATGTTCCAGAGACAGAGAAACTGTCTCATAATGAAACAGTAGAGGCTTTGGCAAACCTCTTCATAAGTAGAAGAGAAGACCATAGTGCATAAGTAGGCAAAGTCTTCACTTATCTGGGAGTTGCGCAGGTCCAGTCCCACGTTGTAGCGCCATATGTTGTTTTCGCCGGGCTATGTTGTTTTCGCCGGGCTGGCTTCATGGGCGGGTAACAGACAACCAGGGACTCATGGTTGAGCTGTAGGCAGTATCTCTTTATTCATGCAGGACGCAGCACAATCTAAGCCAAGCTAAGCTAAACTAAAGTACCGTAAAACTCACAATGCTGTCTTTATATGTACTTGCCAAGTAGGGTGGAAACAGGATGTGACATAAAGAGGGTGGAGAGAAAAGTGACTGGTGAAAATCAGAGTGTGACAAGGAGGGGGCGGAGCAGGCGAGAATCCTATCACTGAACCACCAATGCCCTGGAGGGAGGGTGGTGCTTGTTAACAGTGGTTATGTAAATAGAATGCAGTGGTTATGTAAATAGAATAGTGTTAAGCAGAGGAGATTTAAACCAAATGAAACAGAAGGGGTCTCATGCATACCAACAGACATAGACACAGACACAGACACAGACACAGAAACAGACACAGACACAGACACAGTCACAGACACAGACACAGACATAGACTAGACATAGTCATAGACATAGACATAGACATAGACTAGACATAGTCATAGACATAGACATAGTCATAGACATAGACATAGACTAGACATAGACTAGACATAGACATAGACTAGACATAGTCATAGACATAGACTAGACATAGTCATAGACATAGACATAGACATAGACTAGACATAGTCATAGACATAGACATAGTCATAGACATAGACTAGACATAGACTAGACATAGACATAGTCATAGACATAGACATAGACTAGACATAGACATAGACTAGACATAGTCATAGACATAGACTAGACATAGACTAGACATAGTCATAGACATAGACATATACTAGACATAGACTAGACATAGACATAGACATTGACATAGACATAGACATAGACATAGTCATAGACATAGACATAGTCATAGACATAGACTAGACATAGACTAGACATAGACATAGTCATAGACATAGACATAGACTAGACATAGACATAGACTAGACATAGACTAGACATAGTCATAGACATAGACTAGACATAGACTAGACATAGACTAGACATAGTCATAGACATAGACATATACTAGACATAGACTAGACATAGACATAGATATGGTCATAGACATAGACTAGACATAGACATAGACTAGACATAGACTAGACATAGACATAGTCATAGACATAGACATAGACATAGACATAGACTAGACATAGACTAGACATAGACATAGTCATAGACATAGACTAGACATAGACATAGACTAGACATAGACTAGACATAGACATAGACATAGACTAGACATAGACTAGACATAGACTAGACATAGTCATAGACATAGTCAAGACATAGTCATAGACGTAGTCAAGACATAGACATAAACATAGTCAAGACATAGATATAGTCAAGACATAGACATAGACAAGACATAGTCAAGACATAGACAAGACAGAGGCATAGACAAGACATAGACAAAACATAGACATAAGTATCCATCCATCCATCCTCATGAGAAGACTAAACTCCTTACAGCAAGCCATTTTTACATGTAAGAAAACTGAGGTCAGGGCCAGTTGACCCCACAGCATCAGACACACGGAGCCCAAGAACAAAATCCAGCCCAGTAAACATGGGCTATTTCAGGGGCCCAGCCTGCACCCAAGGGTTGTGATGAGACTACTCAGTCTAAAACCTAGAGAACAAGGTGTCACATTATAAGAAAAGCCCTGGGATCTGAGAATAATCGTGCTCTGTTCACATACAGCAGAGGAGCTGCATGAATGAGGCTCTGGTTTTGCTCCCCAGCATAGCACATGCCAGCGTAGAATGGAGTCCTAGTCTCTTTATATAATCGTATTGTCTCTCTCTCATTCTCTTGCTCATTCACAAATTAAAAAATAAATAGATTTTTTAAAATTAAGAGCTGTTGGAAACAGGTTGGTCTTGGTTCAGGGGTTGGGCGGTAGCGTAGCAGGTTAAGTGCACGTGGCACTTTATGACTGGTGTAAGGATCTGGCTTCGAGCTCCTGGCTCCCCACCTGCTAGAGGGGTTGCTTCACAAGCGGTAAAGCAGGAAAAAAAAACAAGTTAGTCTTGGTTCAAGTTCCTGCTCTGTTACTTAACTCTTTAATTTTTCATTTTCTCACTAAGTAAAATGAGGATAGAATTAAATTTAACTTACAGAGTGTGGTGGATTGATAGATAGATAGATAGATAGATAGATAGATAGATAGATAGACAGATAGATAGATAGATTAGATAAGGCCAGACATGACAGATAAACTCTATAAATGTTATTAACTTTCACTTATTATTGTGGTCAGTGTGAAAACTTGGAGCGCTTGGTAAAGGATCCTCATAACTTGTCAGCTTAGCGTCTTTCATCAACTTTCTTTGTTTCTTTAATTTTCTTTAATATTGATTTATTTTTCCCTTTTGTTGTCCTTGTTTTTTATTATTGTTGTAGTTATTATTGTTGGTGTTTTTGATGTCGTCGTTGTTGGATAGGACAGAGAGAAATGGAGAGAGGAGGGGAAGACAGAGAGGGGGAGAGAAAGACAGACACCTGCAGACCTGCTTCACCGCCTGTGAAGCGACTCCCCTACAAGTGGGGAGCTGGGGGCTCAAACAGGGATCCTTACTCTGGTCCTTGCGCTTTGCTTCACGTGAGCTTAACCCGCTGTGTTATCGCCCAACTCCCTCAACTTTCATTCCTTTTGGCCTCCATTGTTATCAGTGGGGCTCGGAGCCTACACTACGAATCCACTGCTCCTGGAGGCCATTTTTTCCCATTTTGTTGCCCTTGTTGTTGTAGGTTATTGTTATTGTTGCCATTAATGTTGTTGGATAGGACAGAGAGAAATTGAGAGAGGAGGGAAGACAGAGAGGGGGAAGGAAAGAGAGACACCTGCAGACCTGCTTCACCACTTGTGAAGCGACTCCCCTGCAGGTGGGGAGCCAGGGGCTCAAACCAGGATCCTTATGCCGGTCCTTGTGCTTTGAGCCACATGCGCTTAACCTGCTGT
Source organism: Erinaceus europaeus (assembly GCF_950295315.1). Lineage (NCBI taxonomy): Eukaryota > Metazoa > Chordata > Mammalia > Eulipotyphla > Erinaceidae > Erinaceus > Erinaceus europaeus. The sequence continues at coordinate 80,477,716 of NC_080178.1, forward strand.
GCTACCTCCTGGCCCCTTGGCATCAATTTTCACACAGTCACTTCCCTCATCTCCTAACCAACCATTTCTACCAAGGAAGTATTTGAGGAAACCATGAGTTTACTTTCCCAAACATAAACTCATCTAGACTAGCCAGGATTTAGACTCAGGAATTTTACATTTGGAAAAGAAGGTAGGTAGGTAAGCTATGGGGCACATAAACTGAGTAGTAGAGAAAATAGATCTGCAACAAAAAAATGAAATCAGTGTGCAGAGAGAAGCAGAAGTGGGGTGTGGAGAGCTGTGCTAGCACGAGAACCTGCTTCAGCTGTGCTGGCATCCGAGAGCCTGGTTCCTGAAGTTCAGCTGTGATTTTTTTCAAATAAGACTTTTTTAATTGATTGATTGATGGGGGGGGGCTATTAAACTCACGAGTCTATATTTGCAAGTCAGATTCTACCTGCTTTGCCACCTCCCAAGCCACCCAACTGCTGTTTTGTTCTTGAGTTCCAGATGATCCTGTAAGTAAATTTCTTGGGTTGTTTGTTTTTTAGATTTGGGATACTATTTCCTCACAATCAATTAAGAGTCCTCACTTACGCAGATCCAGTCCAGCAGACTTGGCCTTGATATGCTGATCACACAGGCGTCTGAGGGCTCCGGCCCCTGACATCCCCTTACAAGTTAGGACCAGATATCCACAACTAGGTTAGTAACCACCCTCTTTCCCCTATTAATTCACTGCCAGGGGAGGCAAAAAGTGGTCAACGGGCCAGGTCTTCACTTCCAGATTAGTCCCCAGTGGGAACGTTCTGCCCTTACGAAATAGGACTTCACAACCAGCAGAGCCTAAATGGGGGGTGGGGGAGATGCAATGTTTCACTATAGACTGCAACATGTAAGAAGAGAAAACAATTCCCATTTCTACCTCCTTGCTCCCCAAATCCATAAAGCCTAACTATAGGAGTTTTTTTAAATTTTTATTTATAAAATGGAAACACTGACAAGACCATAGGATAAGAGGGATACAGTTCCACACAGTTCCCACCACCAGATCTCTGTATCCCATCCCCTCCCCTGACAGCTTTCCTATTCTTTATCCCTCTGGGAGCATGGACCCAGGGTCACTGTGGAATGCAGAAGGTGGAAGGTCTGGCTTCTGTAACTGCTTCCCCGCTGAACATGGGTGTTGACAGGTGGATCCATACTCCCAGCCTGCCTCTCTCTTTCCCTAGAGGGGCACAGCTCTGGGGAAGTGGGGCTCTGGGACTCATTGGTGGGGTCGTTTGCCCAGGGAAGTCCGGTTGGCATATTGGTAGTGTCTGGAGCTTGGTGGCTGAAAAAAGAGTTAACATATAGGAGAATTTTTTTTTAAATATTCTAGTCTTGAGTTTACAGCATGTACTACATACTGGAGGACACTGTTCCAACTCTGCAGCTTGACACCGTGACTACATCTTTAAAAAGTATTGCCACCACTCTGTCAGGCCCTTTGCTTCAAGGTGCTGGGCACCATGGCAAGACCATGAGCAAGAATCCATCATCACACTTCAGTGCAGTGAGCTTCTCAGCCAGAACCAGTGCACGCAGAACTTATACATTCCATAAATCCTTACAGGGTGGCCTTGGTGGGAGTACTGTGAATAGGGAAGACGAATTTATTGCACTGGAAACTCAAGTTCTGTGTCTTCCATAAGAAAAGGGATCTTTTGTGATCAGCTTTCCCCTGGATGACTGGCTGTGGTTCCTGGGAAGCAGAACCTACTATACTGAGTGCTTAGTGTTGGTCTAACACTTTCAAAACTATTAACCAAAAGTTCCCAGTTGTCAGTGAAGGCAAAAAATGTTAAAGGACACATTTGGTCTTTGTTCAAAGAAGGGGAGCTGGCCCTTAAAGGTAAAATAAATAAATAAATAGGGCAGAGGGTAGATAGCATAATGGTTATGCAAACAGACTCTCATGCCTGAGGCTTCAAAGTCCCAGGTTCAATTCCCCGCACCACCATAAGCCAGAGCTTAACAGTGCTCTTGTTAAATAAATAAAAGCCTTTTCACCCAAGTTGCTGGGGAACAAGTTTCTAGTAATTTTTTTTTTCTGAGTATTAACAGAGAAGTACAATAGAGTGTGAAAATGTTGCCTACACACTGGGCATGCAGAGTAGTGAGGCTACTTGCTGGGTGCATTCAGGATTCTAAAGGTAGTGGGGGAGGGGGATTATTGCTTCTTCATGTGCCTCAGGGCAGTGGGGTGCACTCTGTCCAAAGTGTTTCAAATATTCTAGAAAGACTTAGAATAGGGGCGCTAGAAATTTGCTTCCTATAACAATGGTGACAGAGGTCTCTTGGTTGGCAAGCTGATATTCAGCAGTGGCGGTTTGGAAGTACAAGTTGCCTGGCCCATGAATGATTGCTTGGACCACCTTGTTCCTATTGGGTTTAGACAAGCATGGCTGAAGAAAGAAGCTAACAGGCATGCAGAGGTGTGCTAACAGGCATGCATAGGTGTGCTCACAGGCGTGCATAGGTGTGCTAACAGGCGTGCAGAGGTGTGCTAACAGGCATGCAGAGGTGTGCTGACAGGCATGCAGAGGTGTGCTAACAGGCGTGCAGAGGTGTGCTGACAGGCGTGCAGAGGTGTGTTGACAGGCGTGCAGAGGTGTGCTGACAGGCGTGCAGAGGTGTGCTAACAGGCATGCAGAGGTGTGCTGACAGGCGTGCATAGGTGTGCTAACAGGCGTGCATAGGTGTGCTCACAGGCAGGTGTGCTGACAGGTGTGCAAAGGCATGCTAACAGGCGTGAATAGGTGTGCTAACAGGCGTGCAGAGGTGTGATAACAGGCGTGCAGAGGTGTGCTGACAGGCGTGCAGAGGTGTGCTGACAGGCATGCAGAGGTGTGCTAACAGGCGTGCATAGGTGTGCTCACAGGCAGGTGTGCTGACAGGTGTGCAAAGGTGTGCTAACAGGCGTGCATAGATGTGCTCACAGGTGTGCAGAGGTGTGCTCACAGGCGTGCAGAGGTGTGCTCACAGGCGTGCAGAGGTGTATTGGGAACATGTGTAAGCCTGATAGAGCTTAGGGAGAACCACCCCCATCTTTGGATGGAGGTCTGAGAAGATAACCTCTTGGTGAGTCTCTCTCAACCGAGGTGAGCATAAGGGGGGAAACTCAGACTTGGTTCTTTCCTTCTTGACTCTCAGGCCCACAGATACCCCAGTACTTCCCTCCATTAACCGCAGGCCACATGGCCGCAGATTCACTTATTCAAAGTCACCTTCTGATCACAGAAGAACACACCTTGTCACACACTTCATCACACACCTCAGACCCCAGACAAGAGAAATGCCAAACTATATGGCCTTTTGATATCCATCTTCTCTCTGTCTCACCCTACGGGTTTAACCCCTATGCTTCTCTCAAATACCTTTGGATAATTAAGTCGCTTGTGTAATGGAGAATAACTGTCTTGTATCTCATCAATTCCTGTCATACCAGCCCCCTACCTTGGGGGCATGCTGACTGTTAAGAAACCTGTAATTTCTGTCATATTTCAACAATAATTACCTCCATTGCTTTTCTATTTAACTCATGTCAATTTTGCTAATAAACGGACTCTAGGATTCTGGGATTTTAAGGACTCAGATTCTAGATTCATGCTAAGAGTCCCCTGGTGTCTTTTACTTCGTGTCACCCCTGTCGTGAGCGAGAAAGAACCAGCCCGTTACCTTTCCCCTGGAGGCCACCCTGCCGGAGAAGGAGAGAGACACCCCGAAAGAGGTGTGCTAACAGGCGTGCATAGGTGTGCTCACAGGCGTGCAGAGGTGTGCTGACAGGCATGCAGAGGTGTGCTGACAGGCGTGCAGAGGTGTGCTGACAGGTGTGCAGAGGTGTGCTAACAGCCGTGCAGAGGTGTGCTCACAGGCATGCAGAGGTGTGCTCACAGGCATGCAGAGGTGTGCTGACAGGCATGCAGAGGTGTGCTGACAGGCATGCAGAGGTGTGCTAACAGGCATGCAGAGGTGTGCTGACAGGCGTGTAGAGGTGTGCTGACAGGTGTGCAGAGGTGTGCTAACAGCCGTGCAGAGGTGTGCTCACAGGCATGCAGAGGTGTGCTAACAGGCATGCAGAGATGTGCTAACAGGTGTGCAGAGGTGTGCTAACAGCCGTGCAGAGGTGTGCTCACAGGCATACAGAGGTGTGCTAACATGCATGCAGAGGTGTGCTGACAGGCGTGTAGAGGTGTGCTGACAGGCGTGCAGAGGTGTGCTAACAGGCATGCAGAGGTGTGCTGACAGGCGTGCAGAGGTGTGCTAACAGGCATGCAGAGGTGTGCTGACAGGCGTGCAGAGATGTGCTAACAGGTGTGCAGAGGTGTGCTAACAGCCGTGCAGAGGTGTGCTGACAGGCATGCAGAGGTGTGCTAACAGGCATGCAGAGGTGTGCTGACAGGCGTGCAGAGGTGTGCTGACAGGCGTGCAGAGGTGTGCTAACAGGTGTACATAGGTGTGCTAACAGGTGTACATAGGTGTGCTCACAGGTGTACATAGGTGTGCTAACAGGTGTGCATAGGTGTGCTAACAGGTGTGCATAGGTGTGCTAACAGGTGTACATAGGTATGCATCTTATTCACTTACTGAGATCTTCTGGGGACTAAGATGTGGCTCACCCAGTAGAGTGTGCACTTTACACATGTGAGGTCCCAGGTTCAGACCTCTGGACACCACATGGGAGAAGCTGTGGTCTCTCTCCCTCACCCCATCTTCTATGTGGAAAAAAAATTATGAGATCGTCTGATTCTGTTTCTGGATGGTGAGCTTTCATGTGAGACTTTATTCAGAGTTCTACCTGCAGGCCTCCGTCTCAGTGTTTTGCTTGTTTTGGTTTGTTTGTTGTTTTTTTATTTTGTTTGTTATGGGTTTTCAATTATAATTCTTCATAATCAGGAACATCCAACCAAATCACTGTCACCCTGGGTCAGTATAAACCCGAATCTCTTCCTACCAAGAGTATTTTCCTCCACTTCAGCTGTTTGTATGTAGTAGTCTGGGTCCAAGTCCGTGCTCTTCACATACAGGGGGAAAGCTTCCGTGAGTGGTGAAGCAGTGTTTCAAGTGTCTCTCCTTCTCTCAGTTTCTCTCACTCACTCACTTTCTCTCGCCTTCAATCAAACAGAAAGAAAACAAAAGGCAAAGCCGTCCCTCCTGGTGGGACTGCATGACCACCTCTTCGGTAACACCAACATACTATACAGACTCATCTTCAAGCCACGTCTGGAATGTCTCCCCCTTGGTCAACTTGACATAGGCCACAGGTGCAAGTTAAAAGGCAAGAGACAGTATGGTAGGAGTATGGCTCAAAGGCCACTGCGTCATTTACTTCTGCAGCTTCTTTGTACTTTCAGGACCTGCTTGAGCCTGGTCTTGCATGGAGCACTCCTATTCAGTGATGGAATGAATGCCCAGTTTTATGGCCTGGCAGGTCAGACAACATTGTGTTCTTGTTGGGCAACTTACACTGCATGACTCATGATCAAACATTCCGTCTCCACTAAGACTCATCTGCAGCTTTTTTAAAAAAATGGTTTCTACAAAGGATAATTATCTTCAGTATAGCTAGAGAGGCAGTCCGGCTGTGGAATATAGGCCTTGTATACAGAAAGTCCTACGTTTGATCCCTAGAGCTGCATATGCCAAATGCTCTGGTTCTCTTTCTCATTAATAAAGAAATAAGTTCTGTAAACCATGACCCTCTCCAATAAAATTAGAGAGAGACTAAGTTAAAAGAACAAAAATAAAAAAGAAATCTGTCTTGGGAGGTGGCTCAGTGAGTAGAGACCTGGACTGTGTGCCTAAGGTCCTGAGTTTGATCCCCAGCATCATGTGCACCAGAGTGTTGCTCTGGTGTCCTCTCCTTCTTGCTAATAAAGAAATGAGTCTTTAAAAATAAGTAAATAGAAAATAAATAAATAAGGGGTCCGGTGGTAGCACAGCAGGTTAAATGCACATGGTGCAAAGTGCAAGGACCAGCATAAAGATCCCGGTTCAAGCCCCTGGCTCCCCACCTGTGGGGGGCAGAGTCGCTTCACAGGCAGTGAAGCAGGTCTGCAGGTGTCTGTCTCTCCCTCCTCTCTCTGTCCTATCCAATAACAACATCAATAACAACAGCAGTAATAAACACAACAACAATAAACAACAAGGGCAACAAAAGGGGGAAAAAAATACTCTCCAGGAGCAGTGGATTCATGGTGCAGGCACCAAGCCCCAACGATAACTCTGGAGGCAATAAATAAATAAATAAATAAATAAATAAATAAATGAAAAAAGAAATGTTTAAGAGTATATAAAAGCTATCTCCAGGGGATGGTAAAGCTTTGCTCCAAACTCCTAAAGTATATCTATTGGAGCTCGCCACGGTCTCCACATAGATACAGGGCTCTCTCACAAGCACTTCAAGCACCACTGATGTTCTGCATTACACAGACCAAATGATAGAGTGGTTTCCATGGCTATATGGATGGGAAACAGAAAAGAACTAAGAAGAAAGAAAGAAAGAAAGAGAGAGAGAGAGAGAGAGAGAGAGAGAGAGAGAGGAAGGAAGGAAGGAAGGAAAGGAGGGAAGTGACAGTTTTAAAGGTGTTTCCATAAGTCAGTCAGAGTTGTGTGGCTCTGTGCTCCTCCAAAGCCTGTGGTCCCTATAGAGTCTCTGCCCCTTTCTCAGTGTTGGAAAGGGCCTGATGAAGCACGTTCTTCAATTAAGAAACGAAACTTTCACTGTACCTCATATCACTGGAACATTAAAATTTTTACCAAAAAAAAAAGTCCCCACATTTTAAAGAAGTTATTTCCTGGGAGTCAGGCGGTAGAGCAGCAGGTTAAGTGCACGTGGCATGAAGCACAAGGACCGGCGTAAGGATCCCGGTTCGAGCCCCCGGCTCCCCACCTGCAGGGGAGTCGCTTCACAGTCGGTGAAGCAGGTCTGCAGGTGTCTGTCTTTCTCTCCCCCTCTGTCTTCCCCTCCTCTCTCCATTTCTCTCTGTCCTATCCAACAATGACGACATCAACAACAACAACTACACACAACAATAAAAAACAAGGGCAACAAAAGGGGAAAAAGAAGTTATTTCCTACTCTAAACATATCTTTCCTCCCAATGTGTCTAAGCTGTTGCTACTTTCTGTTTACCAGGAAGCATGACAGCGTCAGGATGACATCGCCAGTCTAATAAACCCAGATGGTTCAGAACAGAAAGGCAATCAGGTCCCTCGGAACAACATTCTAACACAGGACTGGATAGCTGATACGGCCCTGAGAGAGGGCAGTGAAGATATACTGTTGGTCCCACCAAGTAAAAACAAATTACTGCTGATATTTTTTTTCTTTTCTTTCTTTTTTACTAACAGCTACAGTAAATCCCCACTTAATACATGGATAGGTTCTTTGAAACTGATGAATAAGCAAAACAATGTATCACAACACTTAACGTTACCATAGGTTTATAATCAGCACTTAAGTTTCTACTTCATATTTATTATCAGGGAAAAAATCAATAAGTTTCTAATAAAAGCCCAAAACACTTCTAGTACTACAAAAATAATTTGTATTCATCATTTTCTAATTCACTTACTCCAGTTCAGGGTGACAGGTGGCCAGAGCATATCCTGAAAGGTCAGGGAATAAAGTACGGGCCAGTCCTGGTCAAGACATGATTCCTCATTGAGAGCATATGCATGCCTATATGCGTACAGAGAGAGAAAGAGAGAGAGAGAGGTGATTCAGACATACCAATAGGTTGAGTCATGCACGTCTTTGGAGCACAAGAGGAAACCAGAGTCCCCAGAGAAAGCCCACAGACCCAGGGAATATACACAAGCCCCACACAGGCAGTGGCCCTGGCTGGGACTCTTTCTTGCCCATGAATGTTATAGTGAAACAATGTTCATTGAAACAGTATTACTCTAGAGCATGCTGTCATGAGGGAAGCATTCACATAAGCAATTGTATAGTAGGTGTGTTGAATTATTATAACAATAAAACTACAGTTATAACTATCACCTGATGAGATTTACAAGAATTCACTGTCATACTTCAAGATGTATTAGTCACAACGTATTTTGAACTTTTTTTTTCTTTTTCTTTTCTTTTCTTTTTTTTTTTTTTTTTTTTTGCTTTTTGAGGAAGGTGGCAACTGATTACTTAAGAACTCCGCTGTCTGTTGTGCCAAGCTTGGGTCCATCCTGGTTAGGCTACTTACTAAGCCTCAGCTTTTGTATATAGGAAGCAAATAGGACTAATACTATAGTGAATATAAATGTATTTATTATAGTTAAATATTATCTACTTCACGACATGGGTGGGAGGCTAGTACATATAAAATAAGCTTGTGTACAATATTAATTGAGCACCCACCATGTGAAAGGATACAGAGTCCTGTTCAGAGCTGCCATTTTAGTTGTGTGTTGAGAATTGATACTTACATTTACAGATAAGAAAAAAAGATGAAACCAAAAATATGTTTACTCTATTATAGGTAGACAAGATCTAGGACTTGAATCCAGTGTCTATTATTATTATTATTATTATTATTATTATTATTTGCCTCCAGGGTTATTGCTGGGGCTCAGTGCTCGCACCATGAATCCACTGCTCCTGGAGGCCATTTCCTCCCCCTTTTGTTGCTATTATTGTTGTTGTTGTTATTATTTTCGCCATCTCTTCAGAGAGTGGGGCAGTTTCTACATTGAGGCCAAGGTCCTGTAGAGGCCCACAGGAGGGTCCACAAGGTTCCTGATGGAGATGAGCAGTGATGGTGGAGAGGGGGGTCTGTCAGAGGTCTAGGCCTAATATATCCATGTGTAAGTCCCAGGGTTCCCTGACTAGGGCCCGAGTGCTGGGGTGGCCTGATAGTGACCATTAATGTGTGCTGGCCTGATAGTGACCACATTAATGGTCACCTGATAGTGACCTGACTAGGGCCCGAGTGCTGGGGTGGCCTGATAGTGACCATTAATGTGTGCTGGCCTGATAGTGACCATTAATGTGTGCTGGTCTCTTGCCCATATCCAGTTTTTGTAGTCCTTACTTTATCTGACAGGGCTGGACTTAGAGTGATTGAGGGAAATGAAATAGGAAGTAGGTGAGGAGGGGGTCTAGGTCTAAGTAGCAACTATTTGATTAAGTCCTCTGTGGTGTCTTTTTTAGGTCTTTCCACTTGCTTGCTGCATGTGTTGTCTCACTGCAGACTGTTGTGTACTTTTCCTTTAAGGCATATATTTCCCCTAAGGACAGGCGCACATGTGCCCTATCCCATGGGCCCTGGTCTATATTAAGTTCTGTAGCTGTGTCAGGAAGTTTACCACCCAAAGTGGAATTAAGGAGTCCTGTGAGCTGGGAAAGGCTGCACTGATTTGGCTGAGCTCAGCAGATGCAGCATTAAATGGTGCAGATCAAAAGAAGCATGAAGGGAAATGAGCAAAGCCCCAGAGGGTCCATACAAGGCCTCACTGTAATTTATGTCATTTAATGCTATTGATAAATAATTAGAACTTATATACTGATAAGACTGGTTGCTTCTGGCCTCCCGGGTCTAAGATTATAAGTGATTGAATATTTTTTAAGTTGTTATTAAAAATGCATTAATAATTTGAGCCCAGTGTTGAAGTTTACTCATTTGAAACCTTAAGTGCTTAGATTGAAGGGATATATATTCAGAACTTAAGTCTATGCATTAAAAAACTCAAGACATTCAATCTATTTTCCCCTCTCATAGCAATTAAATAATGATTTAGAAGACTATAAGTTAGTAGGATTATATATTAACACCATTCCTGCCACCCAGGGTCCATATCTCTAGCCTGACCCCCCCTCACGTGGAGCTGAGAGATTTTTTAATGATAATTTCATAATATTTTGTTAGTGTAGTTTTTGTTTTCAGTCAGAATAAAAACTACACCTACTATTTTTAATGTTGTTATTTTATCTTTATTTATTGGGTAGAGATGGCCAGAAATCAAGAGGGAAAGAAGTGATAGGGAGAGAGACAGAGGGACAGCTGCAATGCTGCTTCACCACTCGCAAAGCTTTCCCCCAGTAGGTGGGGACCAGGGGCTTGAACCCGGATCCTTGTGTATTGTAACAGGTGCGTTCAAACAGATGTGCCACCACCCGGCCCTCCTACTGATTTTCTTCTATAATTTCCTTCTCATTTATCTACTTAAAGTGACCTCTTTCTACTCATTCCCCCGAAATGTTCTTGGTACACATCTTTGTTTCTCAAGCTTTGTTTGTTGCTGTTTTGTGGAGGTACTTAGAATAGCAACTACTTCCATATTTTAAAAGAACCTCTCTATGTGAATATTAGATATAAACATATTCAGAATGCTTACTGGTTTTATTATTTTGTTAATGATCAGTATCCTATTGGCATTAGCTGGAATTTTAAAAGTTTTCATCCTTCCTTGCTCATCCTTTCTCTCCCTCTGTCTCTCTCTCTCTCTCTCTCTCCCTTTCTTTCTTTCTTTCTTTCTTTAATCAGAGAACTACTCAGTTCTGGCTTATGGTGGTGCCAGGAATTGAACCTGGGATCTTTCTGATACCTCAAGCATGAATGTCTATTTTGTTACTGATGCATCTCTCTAGTCCAAACTCTCTTCATAGTCATATAATCTGTAATTCTATCTCTAAAATGTTCAAATTAAATTGTCCAACCTTTATCTTCTCTGTTTCTACCCTCATTTAAACCTTTCAGTTATCATTTGATTATATTTATTTTCCACTATGTGACTATTGTGTTTTTAATTGTAAGCATTGCAAATTAATTTTAAAGAAATTGAAAAGTGCAAATACTTCTTCAGGAAAAAGAAGAAGATGCTGTTCCCAGAAGATGTGGAGGTATTGCTTGATAGAGGAGTATGTATTGATTACACAAACATTGTCTTTATCAAGTTTTCTCTGTCTCTGCTAGTAAGTGATACAGCTAAAGAAACAGGTGAGGATGGGGTGGGACACAGCATTTTGGGGGTGGGAATGGTGTAAAAAAATAAGAAGAAGAGGGAGTGGGGTGGTAGTGCAGCGGATTAAGTGCAGGTGGTGCAAAGCGCAAGGGCTGGCATAAGGATCCCGGTTCGAGCCCCGGCTCCCCACCTGCAGGGAAGTTGCTTCACAATCGGTGAAGCGGGTCTGCAGGTGTCTGTCTTTCTCTCCCCCTCTCTGTCTTCCCCTCCTCTCTCCATTTCTCTCTGTCCTATCCAACAATGACGACATCAATAACAACAATAACAACTACACCAATAAAAAACAAGGGCAACAAAAAAGGGAATGAATAAATAAATATTTTAATCGTTTTTTAAATTTTTATTTATTGATTCATAAGAAATGATAGGAGAGAGAGAAAGAACCAGACATCACTCTGGTACATGTGCTGCCGGGGATTGAACTCAGGACCTCATGCTTGAGAGTCCAATGCTTTATCCACTGCGCCACCTCCCGAACCACAATATTTAAAAAATCTTTTAAAAAATAAAATAAACATTATACTGTCTACCTTTGCCCCCATTTCCTCTTTAAATGACAAAAAAAAATCTGTGGGGTAGATTTTAAAAAATAAATAAATAAATAAATAAATAAATAAATAAATAAGGAACAGATGATTACAGATAGTGTGACTAAGCACAGTGCTTTGAATCCTTCTTGTAGAAAATGCAGATGGTATTCTTGGGCCAAGTTTGGTAATCAAGGAAGTGATAATCGAACTGGAATGTAAAGGATAGTAGAAGCTGAACAAGCAAAATGGGACAGGGCACAGGGAGGAACCAAGCGGAACAAAGTGAAGAAACTAGAAGGTTAAACAGCCTGTGCCAACGCCCTGACGTGACAAACAGCTCTTTGACGAGCCCAGTAGTTCTGAGTCTCAGAGCACATACAAGAGAAGGACAAGAAATGAAGCTGAGGGGGTCGGCGCTGGCGCAGCGGGTTAGGCGCACGTGCCGCAAAGCGCAGGGACCGGCGTCAGGATCCTGGTTCAAGCCCCCGGCTCCCCACCTGCAGGGGAGTCGCTTCACAGGCGGTGAAGCAGGTCTGCAGGTGTCTGTCTTTCTCTCCCCCTCTCTGTCTTCCCCTCCTCTCTCCATTTCTCTCTGTCCTATCCAACAATGACATTCATAACAACAACAACTACAACAATAATAATAAACAAGGGCAGCAGAAGGGAAAACAAATATAAAAAATAGAATCAATGAAATATTTAAAAGAAAATAGATATCTGTGTCATGAAACAGAATTGGTTAAACCCATATATCTACTCTCCCTGCACCTCCATCCATCCTGCCATCCACCTGTCTAGTCACCCTTCCACCCACTACCCTCCTGCCCATTCCTTCACCTACCCCATGGAATATTACTCTGTGGTGTTAAAATGTACACTGTGTCCACTGGAGACAAAATGGATGGAGCTGAAGGTGACTGTGCTAAGGGAAGTAAGTAAAGATGTGGGAGATGGAGGCCAGGTGGTAGTTCAGTGGGTTAAGCACACATGGCTAGAAGTGCAAGGACCAGTGGAAGAATCCCAGGTTCAAGCCCCAGCTCCCCACCTGCAGGGGAGTCGCTTCCCAGGCAGTGAAGCAGGTCTGCAGGTGTCTGTCTTTCTCTCCCCTTCTCTGTCTTCCCCTCCTCTCTCCATGTCTCTCTGTCCTATCCAACAACAACATCAATAACAATAATAACTACAGCAATAAAACATCAAGAGCAACAAAAGGAAAAAAATATCCTCCAGGAGCAGTGGACTCATGGTGCAGGCACTGAGCCCCAGAAATAACCCTGGAGGAAAAAAGAAAGAAAGAAAGAAAGAAAGTAAGAAAGAAAGAAAGAAGAAAAAGAAAAAGAAATGAACCTGATAGAACTATGAGCTTGTAAGCATGAGGCCTTGAATTGGAGCCTCAGCACTGATATGCCAGAATAGCATTTCTCTCTCCCTTCCTCCTTCTCCCTCCCTCTCTCTCCCTTTCTCTTTCCCTCTCTCTCCTTCTGTCTCCCTCTCTCCCTCAGTAGAAATTGGATGAATCAGGGAATTCATGTCAATTGAAAGATAAGGGACAACAAAAATGGAATTTACTTCTGAATACAGTTATTTAGGGTTATTTGTCTAAATGACTGTCATAATTCTATTGCACATTTAATACATACTAGGCATACTTTGGGATGCATTGGATCGACCTTCTCATGGTGCATCCCGTGAGTACCCATTTATTGGGGAAACTGACGATCCTTCCTAGCCGACTGAATCCACATGGATCCCAGTCACTTTCAAAGCCAGCAACAAGCAGACATCAGGCTCAACCTGACGCTGTTGACTGGCTACGGAAGAAGGGCAAACGCTAGAAGAAGAAGGCATACTTTTAAGTGTGCCTCCAGGGTTATTGCTGGGCTCAGTGCCTGCACTACAAATCCACTGCTCCTGGAGGCCATTTTTTCCCATTTTGTTGCTGTTGTTACACTTGTTGTTGTTTTTGTTATTGTTGCCATTGATGTCGTTGTTGTTGGATAGGACAGAGAGAAATGGAGAGAGGAGGGGAAGACAGAGAGGGGGAGAGAAAGACAGGCACCTGCAGACCTGCTTCACCGCCTGTGAAGCGACGCCCCCTGTAGGTGGGGAGCCCGGGGCTTGAACCGGGATCCTTACGCCGGTCCTTGTGCTTGGCACCATTTACACTTAACCCGCTGCGCTACCGCCCGGCCTCCTACAGCAGCTTTTTCAAGCCCCACACTTCCATTTTGGTAAAAAGGAAGCAATCATTAGCCTAAGCCTGGTGAGTGGAATGACCACAAGTTCCTCCCTTTTGGATCCTTTTTGTATAATAGTATCCAAAATAAATTTAATTTCTCTGCTGACCTGAAATTCACATTTAACTTTCTACTGCCAAGGGTTAGAATTACTGCAGATGTGTCCCTTGGGCTGATCCTAGTGGAGTCCTAGTCAGAACCCCCACCATAATCTCATGTTGGCAGTTACTCTTATCCGAAGCTCCCTCTTGAACTTAAGACTCATGATTTCCAACTACCTGCTGGACGAGAACATCTCGATGACCCACAAGCAAACCGAGCACAGCGTGTCATCATGATCTCATGATGTTCCCTGCAGACGCCTACATTCTTTGTGCTAGCTTGCGGTCAGGCCCAGTGGCCAAGCTGTTCAAACTGTACACCTCAGAACCATGCTTACCTCCCCAGTTTTCCTTAATTCACATAGCTCTCCATCAAAATGTCGATTCTACCACCTATGTTCTCTGACTCAATCCTATCTTCATCTTCTATCAGGATCACTCAAAAGTCTTGAGGGGTGGCAAAGCTTGCACCTTCAAGGAATAGAAACGAAGCCAGGAGGGTGGAAATAAAAGAAAGGGTGTCAAAAAAGTGTGCTGGGTCCAGATTCAGTAGAGCTGTGAAGACCAAATTAAAGAGTAAATCTTTTAATGTGATGTGATAAATAGCCATTGTGAGACTTGCTAAGAAGAGATCACCCGACTTGCTCTGCCTTCACTCTGTAAAACACAGATCAAATTATACTAAAACACCTGTAGACTCCACAAGTCCAGTCTCCTCGTGAGAAGAGCAACAGACAAATCTCAATAAAGGGGCATCCCACCATATACCTGACCAGTAAAAACTGTCAAGGTTGTCAAAAAGAGGAAAGCCTGAGAGACTGTCGTAGTCAGTAGCCCAAAGGAATACCAGTTAAATGAAAAGTGGGGACGTCTGGGTGAGCTCCTAGGACAGATAAAGGGCATTAAGTAACAACTACAGAAATGTGAATGAACTATGAATTTGAGTTAATAATAATGTATCGAGATAGATTTATTAATTATAGAAACTGAGACATGCTAGTGTAGAATGCTAATCTTGGGAGAAACTGGGGTGTGCACTAAAGGGCGACTTTTTCAGGTAGAGGCAGAGATAAAGAGAAAGACTCCACTGCACCCACATTTCCCCTCTGACCTTGGCGTTCCATGTGGTGCAGAGGCTTGCACCTGGGTCTTGCCCATAGCAAAGCAGGCACCCTATGCGGTGAGCTATCTATCCAGCCCCTAAAGTGTATTAATTTGAAAGAAGAAAAATAAAAACACTCCATAGTAATTCTATATTACTAAAGTGTAATTCTATATTACTAAAGGCTCAAATCAGAAACAA
This sequence comes from Erinaceus europaeus, assembly GCF_950295315.1. Lineage (NCBI taxonomy): Eukaryota > Metazoa > Chordata > Mammalia > Eulipotyphla > Erinaceidae > Erinaceus > Erinaceus europaeus. Next base: position 80,492,869 of record NC_080178.1, read on the forward strand.
AATATGTGATTAGAGTCTCTTCTCTTACTTTCAGTGTTTTATTAGTGATTTAAATACTGGTTTGCAGGATTATAAGATAACAGAGTTATCAGAGCTCCATGCAGAGTTATCAGAGCTCCATGCAGCACCCACCACCAAAGCTCTGTGCCCCATACCACCCTCAACAATAGCCACCGTAGTTCTCTCAAAATATTAGATTAGCCGCACGTGGCACGAAGTGCAAGGACCGGCGTAAGGATCCCGGTTCCAGCCCCCGGATCCCCACCTGCAGGGGAGTCGCTTCACAGGCGGTGAGGCAGGTCTGCAGGTGTCTGTCTTTCTCTCCCCTTCTCTGTCTTCCCCTCCTCTATCCATTTCTCTCTGTCCTATAAAAAAAAAATGGGAAAAATGTCCACCAGGAACAGTGGATTCATAGTGCCAGCACAGAGCCCCAGAAATAACCCTGGAGGCAAAAAAAAAGACATAATAATGAGTACTGATAATAACTGGCATAATAGTTACTATCTGTGGTCTACATTTTCTCTTTATTTTATTTATTTATTTATTGCCTCCAGGGTTATTGCTGGGGCTCTGTGCCGGCGCTAGGAATCCGCTGCTCCTGGTGGCTATTTTTTTCCATTTTATTGGACAGGACAGAAAGAAATTGAGAGAGGAGGGGAGAGCGAAAGATAGACACCTGCAGTCCTGCTTCACCACTTGTGGCGCATCCCCCTAGCAGGTAGGGAGCTGGGTGCTCAAACCCAGATCCTTACACTGGATCTTTGCACTTAGTACTGTGAGTGCCACTGCTCAGCCCCCATTTTATTTTTCTATGATATATGTGGGGTTTTTTAGCTAATTAATTAATTAATTTTTGAAAGAGAAAGAGAAGCAGAGCATTTAATGCCAGGAACTGACACATTTAATGCCTGACACATTTAATGCCAGGGACTGAGTTCAAGACCTCAAGTTGGATTGTCCAACATTTTACCCACTGCACCTTCTGGGTTACCTTGTAACTTTTGAAAGTTATTTATTTATTACATATGTGGAGTTTCATGAGAGAGAGATCCAAGGACCGTTCTATACATATGCATGTACCATTGGGGATCAAGCCAGGCCCTTCAGCATGCAAGTCTGATTCTCTACCAGCTGTGCTAGTCCCTAGGTCACAGTGACTTTTAGTTACAATTATGATTTAAAGCCCTGAAGAAGAGTCTAAAGAACACTAGAAAGCCATGTATCCTAGCAATCATACCATGTCTCCTTTTCTTAACTATATGGCTCTTAAAGTGATGGTCCAAACCATTTAGTTTTGCTTAACGAACATTTCTGGAGAGTCCACTACTTTGTGTGAGTGTGGTACTTAGTCAGTGCCAGATTCCTGGGGGTCAGCAAGCTCAAGGGAGTGTAACTAGTAACTTGGATTAAACAAAGTATCTCGTGATCTAGTGACAGATAAGGCAAGGACATGGGTTGTATAAAAGCATTGTGACATGTTTTTCAGTTGGTTGAATAGCCAGACACACAGCTGATTGATGATAACTGGGTGTTTATCAGCAGGTGATTCCCCGTGAATAGTTGCAAGAAGCCTTCTAGTATGCTGTCCTTGTCTACTTTATGTATTATTCCTGGCCCTGAATATACCAGGAAAGTGCAATATTCTAGTATCTTCATTTCTATCTCTCATAAACACGGCATTTTACAAATAACACTTTAAAGAGACATTGAAGAAAGAAGGAACTAAACACAAAGTCTAGAGTAATAGCTCACAGGCTAAAATAGCAGGGTGCAAGAGAGTAATCTGAACGACACAGATTGAGTTTGGTAATCTGAACTCAACAGGATTGTTACTAAATTTGATGCTGAGTTTCAAAAAGTCAACAGTGCAAATTTGTAGGGATTCCTGGTTTGGCAGTAGTTCATGTAAAACAACTGGTTCTTTTTTTGCTGTTGTTGTTTATTTTCTTTTGTACCACAGATTCCTTATGAGGTATTAATGGAATATAATAGACAAGAGAACAAAGGCTAAGGCAGTTCTTGAGCATACTCATAAATCCAGGGTCCAGACAATAAGGTTGGCCATCAGTCCAACCCGGTTCTAATCGAGTTACACTGAAATTGTGTTTTCACTTGTAGGCATCCATCCTTACCCATTTTTTGTGAAGAAATCTTTTCTTACTCTCTTTCTCCACCCTCTGTTCCATTGTATTCTCAAAAGAAGTGTGCTATCATGGTACAAAAGAGTTCCACCCTCCTTATGGAGCAAGATTGCAAAACAGTAATGTCATGTGGAATGGCTTCCTGACACGAGTCTCAGTCATGCCAGCTTTGTGTTAACTCATTCTTTCACTGTTGTTCCCTCTCCCTTGGAATCATGCCTAAATTTTGGTGGCAAAATTATCACAATTATGATTCACAGCCAATGCAGGTACACCAAATTCTTCCTTCCTCCTAGTGCAAGTCACAGCACCACTGTCTGTCTTTAAGTCAGGCTAACCTCCCTAGATCCTTATTTTTCATTAAAAGACTCCAGAACACAGCCTTTTGGACCTCTGGTGGGATAACTAGCCCAGGGCTGGAGAGACAGTTCACTACTTAGGGCATATACATTTCCATACAGATGCCTAATTGCAAGTGTAACATCACATGGCAGGTGCTATGTTACCTGAGAAAGCTCTGGTGACGTGGTGTGTGTGTGTGTGTGTGTGTGTGTGTGTGTGTGTGTGTGTGTGTGTGTGTGTGTGTGTGTGTCTTTCTCTATCTGGAAAAGCATGGGGAAGACATCAAAATAACCCACTTGGATAGTACTTTTGCTTAGTTCTGCACATGACCCAGGTTCAAACCCAGTTCTCACCACATTGGAGGAAGCTTCCATGTTGTGTTTTCTCTCTCTTTCTCTCTCTCTCTCTCTCTCTCTCTCTCTCTCGTTAATGGCATAATTATCCTTGCAGAAATTCCTATACAGTGGTCCAGGAGGTGTGCAGTGGGTGAAACATTGGATTCTCAAGCATGAGGTCCCGAGTTCGATCCCTGGCAGCACATGTACCAGAATGATGTCTGGTTCTTTCTCTCTTTCTATATTTTTCAAAAATAAGTAAGTAAGTAAATAAATAAATAAATAAATAAATTCTTTTTTAAAAAGGGGAGGGGGCCAGGCAGTAGCACAGCAGGTTAAGCACACATGGTGCCAAGCCCAAGGACTAGTGTAAGGATCCCGGTTCAAGTCCCCAGCTCCCCACCTGCAGGGGAGTCACTTCACAAGCGGTGAAGCAGGTCTGCAGGTGTCTGTCTTTCTCTCCCCCTCTGTCTTCCCTTCCTCTCTCCATTTCTCTCTGTCCTATCCAACAACAATGACAGCAATAACAATAGTAACAACAAGGGCAACAAAAATGGAAAAAAAATGGTCTCCAAGAGCAGTGGATTCGCAGTGCTGGCACCGAGCCCCAGCAATAACTCTGGAGGCAAAAAGAAAAAAGAAAAAGACATTTGATACAATCCAAAAATCGATAATTTACTAGAATAAATATGCGCAGTTAGCAAAGTGGGAAATCTATATTATTAACATAAAGTACATTGGCCTTTAGTAGTGACAGAAGCAATCAGAAGTAAAAATTTTACAAAACACTCTAACTTTTTAAAAATTGTGTGAAACATAAATACAGAGATGTAGATTTGACAAAAGACAAAAAGACATGGACAATGAGATGTTAAATAAAAAATGACTGAAAGAAATCAAAGATCTAAAATATAGAAATGTAAATTAAATCATGGATCAGAATAGTCATTGTTCCCAGTTCTCCACAAATTGATCGGTGAACTCAGTGGCCTGGAACTACAGTTGCACTCGGCCTGAACCTCCAGAGGTGGGGTGCTCTCTAGAGAAGAGATGTGAATACCATTACAGAAGCCGTGGTCGTGGGGCAGGGAGATAGCATAGTGGCTATGCAGCAGACTTCCATGGCTGAAGCACTGGAGGTGCCCAGTTCAATTGCTGGCAACATCGGTAACCAGAGCTAAGTAGTGTTTTGATAAAAAGATCAATAAATAAGCTGTGGAAGTTACCAACAGAAGAACAGATGTTAGGGAGACCATCTTCCAACTGTCCTAGGTACACACTAGCCCAATTTTGCTGGGATAGAGCTGTGGCTCTGAGAGGCCGTGCTCTCCACAGAGGCCGTGCTCTCCAGAGAGGCTGTGCTCTCCACAGAGGCTGTGCTCTCCACAGAGGCCGTGCTCTCCACAGAGGCTGTGCACTCCACAGAGCCAGGATTCCCATCCAGCTTGTTCTCACCTAGTACTAGACCACTTGGAAGAGCAAAAGCACAGCTAGAATGGCTACCCCTTCACCCTGGGCCTGCATCAAGTGGCTGGGGAAGAGGATTTGGAATCCATGATACCGGGAAGAATTACCACTTTGTTGGATCAGGAACTACTAATTTTTTTTTTTTTGCCTCCAAGGTTATTGCTGGGGTTTGATGCCTGCACCAGAAATCCACCGCTCCTGGAGACTCTATTTTCCCTTTTGTTGCCCTTGTTGTTTTGTCATTGTTGTTGTTATTATTGTTGTTGTTATTGATATCCTTGTTGTTGGGTAGGACAGAGAGAAATGGGGAGAGAAGGGGAAGACAGAGAGGGGGAGAGAAAGACAGACACCTGCAGACCTGCTTCACCGCTTGTGAAGTGACTCCCCTGCAGGTGGGGAGCCGGGGGCTCGAACCAGGATCCTTACTCCGGTCCTTGTGCTTTGCGCCATGTGCGCTTAACCCGCTGCGCTACTATTAGGAACTACTAATTTAACCCAAAGGCAAACAGCCTTGATTTCCCACATCAACCAATACCGTGCCTGTCTCAGCAAAGGTCCATAAACTGAGGAGGCATGTTAGTGCCCGTGGTCATGCATTCTAGAGCACTGTTTGCCAGGTCCCTTCTGGGCTAGGGCAGTGCCGTGGGCTAGCCTGGGAAGCCGGCCACTCCACATAGCACTCCTCCTCGGGAATGTCTCCTAAGTTCCAAAGGACAGATTTACAAACAGACTTCTGGAGCACAGCCCCATCCACTGCTGGGAACTGCCTTTGACTTGTTTATTCAGGAGGAGTTCTGGACTTTCACCGGCCCGTTGCCTGGCTCTGGTTAACTGGGGGTAGGGCTAGCAGGAGGGCAAAGCTGATAGCGACTGCTGACGGAGACCAAGCTGCTGCACAGAAAGGGAGAAAGGCAGAACCCTCGGCGGCCAGTTCTTCTAGTCCCTCCCGCCCCACAAGGCCCTATGCACTATCACATGGCTTGAAAGGCTTAAGCAGCTTGTGAGGGCCACTTAGTATAAATTTTCCCTTAAGTAACTACTGTTTCTCATTCCCGTTCCGCTCTCTCATAACACAGCATCAAATCTGAGTATCTTGTCTTGCCGGGACTGCACTGGCCTTGAAGATCACTGTGATCTATTTTGAGCAATTTTACGGTTTGTGGTCCTGGCAAACTTACACATTTTCTGAAAATATTTAGAGTCTGATGTAAGTGAGACCTAGATAATGACCTTCCAAATGATCACACAGCACTCTCTTTAAAAGCTTTAATTTCTTCCTCAGGCCGTGGCAAGATCCCCTGACCCACCCACAGGCCCTCTGGGAGGTTCCCTAAGTTTCTGTCCACTTGTTGGGGTGGAGACTGGGAAGTGATGGTCAGAAACTTCACATCTTGAGTTGTTAGGAGCCTCAAGCCTGCAGAAACCATTCCTTCCACTTCTGAAGCACTCACAACCCTTTATGAAGTGTGTGCTGATGGGCTGGCTCGTCTGAGAATTAGCTTTCTCTGGACATTTTAAGGTCTTCTTCAAAGCCCACTTAAGGAAGAGTGCACTACCAAGTTCCCCCAGTAATTAGCTACTAGAACCAGACTAACTTTCAAGCCTGACATAGTTCAAAACAATAGCATATCTGCCACTTAACTTTAGGTGACTCACCAGAAGAATTATTTCAAACAGAATTTGCAGTGACTAAGATTACATATGTTCTAGGGAAAACAGGCTGAAAGGACAAAAGGCAAATGTAGTAGTTTGAAATGGACTTTTTAAGCTCCCAGAAGCCCTGCTGTATTTTTCCTGCCAGCACCCTGGTAACCAAGCACAACAAGAGGGACATGAACTGGTATCTAAAACCTTCAAACAGCCACGTCCTGCCAGCAAGAGTGTTTGTCAGCAAATGGGTTGGCAGAAAGAGTGATGGTGGGGGTCGGACGGTGGCGCAGTGGGTTAAGCACATGTGGCGCAAAGCACAGGGACCGGCGTAAGGATCCTGGTTCAAGCCCCCATCTCCTCACCTGCAGGGGAGTCGCTTCACAGGTGGTGAAGCAGGTCTGCAGGTGTCTGTCTTTCTCTCCCCCTCTCTGTCTTCCCCTCCTCTCTCCATTTCTCTCTGTCCTATCCAACAACTAACAATATCAACAATGGCAATAATAATAACCACAACGAGGCTACAACAACAAGGGCAACAAAAGGGGGAAAAATGGCCTCCAGGAGTGGTGGATTCATGGTGCAGGCACCGAGCCCAGCAATAACCCTGGAGGGAGAAAAAAAAAAAAGAAAGAAAAAAAGAAAGAAAAAAAAAAAAAAGAAAGAGTGATGGTGTTACTCAGCTAATCATCGGGGAGCCTTATAAATACATGTGGAAAACACTATCTGTCAAGGGAGAGCTATGCTGACCTGTGAGAGGCAGAGTTCCCAGCCACCCGTCTTCCTGTGTGGACATGTTCAGATCTCCCGGCAGGCTGTATGTCTGCTGCCCTACCACAGCACGCAGACTGAGTGGGACCTCGAGCTCTGACAGCCGAACTGAGACAGGGCTTCAAGGGGGATCCAGGGATCAACAAAAGTGTGGGGTGGGGCTCCCACACTAATCAGATCACGCACACAAATAAGCATCAACCTCATTATTCTCCTGAGAAGTCGTTGCCCTTCCTAGGGGGGGAAAAAGGATCTAGAACCTTTGAGACCCGAGTAATATATTAAGCGAACCTTCAGAAGACAAGTACAATATAATATTATAATATGTTATATTATGTTCTAATAGTATAATACACATACTACTCTACGACTGCACTCTTGTGTGAACTTTTAAAAAGGGGAGGAAGGGTCTCTAGCCAGCCTGACAGCTCAGATGAAAGAATGTCTGCTTTGCCGTGCTGCCCACCTTCAGCGCTGTGATGTCTTTCCCTCCCTACCTGTGTCTCTCTGTTCCTGTCTCTTTTGTTTCTCTCTGAAAAAATAGTGCCAGAGAGCCTTTGTGATGGGAAAAAGAAAAAGGAATTTGTAGAAACAGAGTAGAAAGAGAATAGAGGAAGAGGAAATGGTAGGTGTTGCTCAAACGGTATAAATTTTCAGTTATCAAAAGATTAAATCCTTGGAAGTCGGGCGGTGGCGCAGCAGGTTAAGCGCACATGGCGCAAAGCGCAGGGACCGGCGTAAGGATCCCGGTTCGAGCCCCCGGCTCCCCACCTGCAGGGAAGTCGCTTCACAGGCGGTGAAGCAGGTCTGCAGGTGTCTGTCTTTCTCTCCCCTTCTCTGTCTTCCCTTCCTCTCTCCATTTCTCTCCACCCTATCCAATAATGACGACATCAGTAACAACAACAATAGTAACTACAACAACAATTAAAAAAAAAAGGGCAACAAAAGGGAAAATAAATAAATTTAAAATTTTTTTTAAAGATTAAGTTCTGGGAATCTAATGTATAGATTATAATCACACTTAATACCATGTCATTATATCTTTGAATTTGCTAAGAAGGAAAACCTTATTTCAGAGATTTATTTTATTTACAACACGTGAGAGAGATTCGGAGACGGGGGGGGGGGGGAAGAGACAGTGAGAGCAAGTGAGCTTCACATGAGGCAGAGGAGAGAACAGACAAACCAGAGCACCACTCTAGTGCCTATGGTGCCAGGGACCCAGCCAGGCACTTCAGGCATGAAAGTCTGATGCTCTGTCAGTCAAACTATTTCCATGGCCATGAAGGACGTGAATCTGAAGCTTTGTCAACACAAATACACCCACATGACAGGTTAGCTAGATAAGGTGATGGATGTGTCAATCAACTTGATTGTAGTAATTGTCTCACAACGTATTATAACATACATCGAATCATCACGTTGGGGACCGGGTGGTAGCATACTTGATTGAGCGCACGTGCTTCAATGCACAAAGACCAGGGTTCAAGCCCCCAGTCCCCACCTGCAGGGGGAAAGATTTTCGAGGGATGAAGCAGTGACGTAGGTGTCTTTCTGTCTCTCTTCCTCTGTAGCTCCTCCTTCCCTCTAGATTTATGAATCTATCCAATAAATAAATACAGAAAAACCATTTTGATCATCACACTAAATACATTAAATAAATACATATTTGTTTGTTTGTTTGTTTCACTTAAACTTCCAGAGGGTTTGACATGGGAAGGGGGAGAGAGGAGAAAAAAGCATGAAAAAGTGAAAAGGTCATCGTTAGGAGGGATGGGGTGCTGAAACCATTGGCTTCTTTTTTTATATTGTCTTATTCTCTTTATTTATTTATTTATGAATTGGATTGAGACAGCCAGAAATTGAAAGGGAGGGGTGGATAGAAAGAAAGAGAGACAGAGAGAAACCCGCAGGCCAGCATCACCACTCATGAATCATTCCCCCAGCAGTTGGGGACCATGGGCTTGAACCCAGGTCCTTGAGCATTGTCAATAACATGGACACTCAACCAGGTGCGCCACCACATGGCCACTGACAGCATTTTCAGAAACATGCCTCCTAAGTTCCCTTCAGGTTGAGTTTCTCCCAGTTTATTTCTCATGACCACCATCACATTAGTGGGGTAATGTTCTGGATAGGAGAAAATATGGAAAAACATACACAGTAATGGAATGGTACTGCCATAGCATTGTGACACCTAGGAGTCAGTCTACCACAGACTTTCTACCTTACTGACTCGAAAGTCCTTCCATCGGCCCTTTGCTATGCCCCCCATCCCATGTCTCCTTAACACTAACCCTAACCCTTACCTTAACCCTAACCCTAACCCTCACCATAACCCTCACCATAACCCTAGCCCTCACCATAACCCTAACCCCAAAGGAAATAATGATAGTTCTTTAGCAAATACAGAAGTCATGTTCCTGAACACTTTCTTTCATAGCTGAGGCAGGCTGGGACTTTACAGAATCCCAAGGAAATACAACAAGGATATAAACAAGAAAATACATGAAGCATAAACACAATCAAGCTTGTGCAACATTAATAGTGGTAATGTTTTGGAGATGTGACGTGAATGGAAGAATTTTGTGCACTAACTTTCTTGCTGTTTGAGTTTTCTCCAACAGTTTTATTTAATTTGTAAGTAATACACACACACACACACACACACACACACACACACATTTTGCCACCAGGGTTATTGCTGGGGCTCTGTGCCTGCACTATGAATTCACTGCTCCTGGAGGCCAAGTTTTCCATTTTTGTTGCCCTTGTTGTTATTGTTGCTGTTGTTGTTGTTGGATAGGACAAAGAGAAACTGAGAGAGGAGAGAAGACAGAGAGGGGGAGAGAAAGTTAGACACCTGCAGACCTGCTTCACCACCTGTGAGCGACCCCCCTGCAGGTGGGGAGCAGGGGACTTGAACCGGGATCGTTATGCTTTATGCCACATGCGCTTAACCCTCTGTCCTACCACCCAACCCTGGCTCCCAATATTTTTAATTTTTATTAGTGATTTAATAATTATGAACAAGATTGTAAGATGACGGGGACAATTCCACACAGTTTCCACCACCAGTCTTCTGTGTCCCATCCTCTCCGTTGGAAGCTTCCCTATTCTTTATCCCTCTGGGAGTATAAACCAAAGAATTTATGAGGAGCAGAAGGTGGGAGTTCTGGCTGCTGTAACTGCTTCTCTGCTGGACATGAATGCTGACAGGTTGATTCATACCCCCAGCCTGTTTCTATCTTTCCCTAGTGGGGTAGAGCTCTGGGGAGGGGAGACTATGGGGGAGCTTACCTGGTACTGGTTTGGTCCTGCCACAGCATTCTAGCACCTAGGAGTCCGTCTACCACAGACTTTGTGCCTTACTGTGTTGTGGGCCCTTCCTTCAGCCCTTTCCTATGCTCCACCTCCTATGTCTCATTGACACTCATATAGATCTTCTGGGAGAGAACCAAAGGTGACAGATGTGACCATCCACTCAGCAAAGGGCTTGTGCCAGCTCTCATGCCAGACAGTGAATAGGAGCCCATCACTTCCTTCAGTGTTTACCAGTGCCAATCGGATGCCTCTTACCTTTGATTGAAGAAAGAGCAAGTGCTGTTTCCATAAAACTTCATTCATTGTTTTCTTTCATTTTTTTTTCCTACCAGAGTTTTAACACTGGGACTCAGTGCAGGCACAATAGACTCACTTATCCCGGCAGCTATTTTTATTTTTAATTTTTATTTGATAGGACAGAGAAAAAAGAGAGAGGAAAAGAGAAAGATAAGCACCAGCAGACCTGCTACAACACTCAGGAAGCTTCCCCAACCTGCATGTGGGACCAGGGACTTGAGCCTGGGTCCCTGTGGATGGCCGCAGGCGCCCTGCACTGGGAATGCCACGACCCAGCCCTTAAACATCATCCTGTGTCCATCTACACGGTGGAAGGAATTCTCAAGAAACATTGGAGAGAAACTCATTGACGTGCAGACGGATCTCCCCAGAACTCCAGAATGGAGGGTTCCACCTTCTGATTTGGAAAACAGCAAACTGGATGCATTCAGGAGCTGAAGGCCCCATCCCTGCGTGCATTCTGTAAGATGCCTAAGGGCCCTGATCAAGCCATCCAAGCTTTCTGCAAGTGCTTCGAGGAGTTCACCTGTCCTTTCATCCTCTCAGGATCTAACTTGACTTCAAGTATTCTCACCTGGGAGTGAGTCAAATGGCACTGACCATCTTCCCGGTAGCCCCTCTTTCCTAGTCTGCATCAGTTTCCTCAAAAAAAATAAACATAAAGCATTTGTAGCTATCACAAGCGTTTGGATGAGTCCCAAGGTTGAAGACACCTCTGCAGAGAATACTTCCAAGGAACATGAGGAACTCTGACACACGGCGCTGTGTTTAAGAGATCTGCTTCACTAATGGCTTACATGACGTCATTGGGCCTTGAGGGAAGGGCCCCTTCCTGCATTCTGGCAAGTTTGCACCAAGGGATGGGACAGACAGAACTTCACAGCCTCAAAGAAGGGAGCTACCTTGTGATCCAACAGCATCCTAAGAGAAAAATTCTACAAACATCTATCTTGAAATCCCACAAACTCTTCAGGTCACTCAGCAAGCCAACACAAAACGATACTAGAATCATTCCAAGAATTAATTCCTAAGGAAACAGCAAGGGGCGGCAAAGTTTTACATTTTTCATCTCTTGGCCTAGAATGAAAACAGTGTCATGGAATAATCTCCTAATCTGTGAGCCAGTCAAGTGGCCCAGAAGCAGGCACATTGCCACCCTGTAATGTGGAGAATATAGTCTTCTTCAGTGAGCTCTTTGCATTGTGGCCAGAGAGCTCAAAGGAATGTCCTCCCCCAGCCCACAAACATGTATTTTGGGTGCAGGCTGGTGAGGAGAGTCACACAGGAAACGGGAACAGCCAGAGTGTGGCCTGATGCTGAGGAGAGGCCTTGGCCCTGCCGCTGCCGTTCTCTTGCTAGTGTCAGTGAGTGGCTTGTCCACAGTGAGGACACCACCACACAACCCCGAGGATGACTGAGTGAACGTGATCCTGAGAAGTGAGTTCCCTCCTCACAGCGTTTTACTTGTCTGTTAAGGCGTGACCCACAGGGTGAAGTGTGGGGTAGGGGAAGATGATAAGAAACGGGGTTTTCAGTCCTGGTCTCAACAGTGCCTGGAGACTCAGGCACCCTGAAGGTGGTCAGCACACACCCCTGGGGTGCTGGCTCAGGAGCAGGCCGCGCCAGGCCTGCTGTCTGCTTTGGCCTCAGATGTCTTCCTAGCCTCATGTTGTACTTGGCTTCCCATGGCGACTTGTGGCTGGAAATTTTCCATTGCCACAGCACAGCACAGGCACTTGGAACCTGAGTTTGTGCTGAATTCTTTGCAGAGCAAATCTAGTTTGCCCCTAGGAAGTCACTGAACAGTTTATTTCATTCCAAGTTGGGGATTCACTTTTTCCCCCCTTGGGGGCCACTTTGGATTAAGCTGCTTCATTTCCCTCAAGGAGAAAAAAAATCTCCAGTTGTTTAAAGCAGGGGTGGGGACAGCTGGGGATGGAAGCTTTTGCCTAGTCATTACTATTACTATTTGACTATCCACCAGGGCTATTGTTGTGTCTTGGCGCTGGCACTATGAATCCATAGCTCCTGGAAACCATTTCTTTTTTTTCTTTCTCTCTCTCTCTTTTTTGACATGACAGAGAGAAATTGAGAGTGAAGGGTAAAATAGAGAGGGAGAGAGAAGAGGGTCCAGTTGGTGGTATAACTGATTAAGTGCACACACCACAGTGCACAAGGATCCGGGTTCAAGCCGCCAGTTCCCACCTGCAGGGGGAAAGCTTCAGGAGTGGTAAAGCAGGGCTGCAGGTGTCTCTCTGTCTCTCTCTATCTCTCCCCCACCCCTCTTAATTTCTCTCTGTCTTTATCCAATAATAAATAAAAATATAAAAAAAAGAGAAAATGAGAGACAAAGACACCTGCAGACCTGCTTGTCCACTCCTGAAGCTTTCCCCTTGCAGGTGGGGAGCGGGGCTGGAACCCAGGTCCTACTGCATGGTGACGTGTGTGCTTAACCGAGTGCACCACTGCCCAACCCCACCTTGTCATTATTTTTTTAAAGGTACACTTACTAAGAAAAAAAAAATAGAAAATTGAAGACCTTGTTTTCAAGATCCTAAACAGACTTGACAAAAAGTTGTATTTCTGGGCTTTCTTTTTTGGAAGTGAAGTTGGCAAGAAAAAGAAAAAAAAGGAGTAGCTTTGGCCTTTTTAAAAATCACTTAACTACATCTGCAATTCTAGCAGCTCCTGGGAGTCAGAGAACATTCCTGAAATATGCATTAGAGGTAAGAGGAATTCATTTCTCTACAAGGCCCAAGGTTTTAGCACCAACACTTTTCTTTTCTCTCCTGTAGTAAATATGGCTTTATTCTGATGACTTAAGGACAGATTTCACAGTTCTTTGCAGGGATAAAATCTTTTAAAAATATCTACTCAGGAAAACATTCTTTGATTTTTTGAATGTAATTAACATCTTTTGGGGGCCACTTTACCCAGTCTTCCAAAATTCATATCAGCATTTAATTCCCTTTTGCATGCATGCTCGATACTCCCCAAGTAGGATATTAGGTCATTTGGTGCACAGAATTGACAGCACCAGGAAAATATTTGGATAACTGTCTAGTGTTGCCATTATTGGCTTTCACTGTGGTCTACTGGCTCTTGGGTTCTGAAGCAGTCAGAAAATAAGATCTGCCTGCCAAAATAGTTGTTCAAATTCCCTTCTCGGTCATCGTTCAAGAAGAAAAACTCCTCCTGGCTCCCGTCTCTGGTGCTTGTAAGTGGAGTCGTGAATGTGCCAGGTGGTCTAAAGGGTCTGTAAGAAACAAGATTATGTCCATACCTTCTTTTCATACTAAAGAAACAACTTGAAGAGGTCAAATGTTCTCTTACTTTCAGTCCGTCCCCCTGCAGGGTGAACTGCTCTTGCAGCCTTGCAGCTAGCTAGTGCTCTCACCCACGCCTCCTCCAGACTCACGCCTTTGAAAAGACAGAATCCTAGAAACTGGGGGCTGCAAGTGCTAACAAGTGCAGCTTGATTTTCCCAATGAGAAGATCAGAAAAGATGACTTAGCTTCTCCTAGTCTTCAGTGTTCTGTTCACTTCTCCTTAGATCACTGCTTCCATCTCCCCATTATATCTGGGCTGACTGAGTCGAGAGAACATGTCTGTGTTTGTTTGTTTGTTTGTTTGTCTGTTTTTTTGTTTTTATTGCCACCAGAGTTATCATGAGGCCTCGGTAGCAACACTATGAACCCAAAACTCCCTTGGCCATTTTTTGCTTTTGACTTTTTTTTATTTTTTTCTTTCTTTTCCTTTGCATTTTGTTGGATAGGATGGAGAGATATTGAGGGAGGAGGGGGAGATAGAGAGAGAGAGAGAGGTGGTCCGGGAGGTGGCACAGTGATAAAAAGCTTTGGACTCTCAAGCATGAGGTCCTGAGTTCGATCACCAGCAGCACATGTGCCAGAGTGATGTCTGGTTCTTTCTCTGTCCTTTTATGTTTCTCATTAATAAACAAAATCTTAATAAAAAAATAGAGAGACAGAGAAAAAAGATACCTGCAGATCTGCTTCACAACTGGTGAAGTGTCCCCCTGCAGGTGGGGATCAGGGGCTCGAACCTGGGTCTTTAATGTGTGTGCTCAACTGAGTGCATCACTACTGCCCACCCCACCACCCCACGTCCTCCACTCCCGACACGGTATTTCTACAGCCTTACTTTGGAGTTCTGGCAGGAGGAAAGAGCAGGTGCCAGTTTTTGTTAGTTTTAACCTAGACATCCTTAGGTGTTATTATTAAAAGAGTCGCTGAGCATTTACTACACTGCTAGACACCAGGTTGGTGTTTGAACACTATCGTTAATCCTCACTTTAAGCCTATACAGCAAATATTATCTCCATTTTATAGCTGATAAAACTGAGACTCACATTAAGTGACCTGCCTGCAATCACAGGGCTAGGAGGCAGAATCATATCTGGAGTGTGCAGACTCCAGGCTGCTTGACTTGAAAGCTCATGTCCTTCACAGTCAGGACCCTCACCTGCCTGCCAACATGAAACAAAGCCAGAGGGCGAATGACGTGGCGTGTCCCGGGCTCTCTCATGCCTTTCCCCGTCATGTAGTGCATGTGGAAGGGGTCCTCCCAGTGATGAGGCCGAGACAGGTGCCTGTGTCTGAGCCGCTGGCGTTCCCATTGTCTGCGGGCACCGACAGGGCCGCGTATCTGCCGCGGTTCCCCACACACGTCTAGCGTGTTGAACGAGACACTTGCTTCTGAGGGTTTCTGAAAGACTTCCCGGTTTTAATGTGAGTTGGCAGAGTCAGTGTTGAGAACTTGTCTTACACCTCATACATGATTGCTGGTAGGGAGGGTTGGGGTGAGATTCTTATTTTGGGAAAACATTTTCAAAAGACTTTCGATGTGCAAGGTCATTCACAGCTAGGAGTTCAGATGTGGTATGAATCAGGGAGGTTTATCTGATGTTTGTCTGCAGTGGCCCAGATGACGCTGTTGTCATTGCCTGGAAACACGGGAGCTTTCCATTTAAATGTGGTTTAAAGAAACTTTGATAGCTGAGAAAAACAAAGTTAAGATAAAATTGGAATGGAACTTGTCAGGGCATGAGGTGCTGACATTCAGGAAAAAACATCTGTTTGTTACCTGGGATGTCAGTGAAAGCTTTGTTTAAACTGAAGCTTGCTTTCACCAATAAAAATGCCATACCTTTGATGTGTTTATTACCAACCCGCCTGCTTGCTCCCTGATCTCAAAGTTTCTCCTTGGACTCCGCCTCAGACTCTCTGCCCAGTCCGGGAGACTGAAGGAGACTCCTCTCAGTTTTGTGGTTCCATTGTCAAGTCACCTTACCCACTGCTACTCTCCCCACTCTGCTCTCACTGGACCATTGCAAGAGCAGTGCAGCCAGTGTCTAGTAGGGGGCCCAACACAGAGACAGAACTTAATAGACTACAGTTGCTTGAATGAGTGAGTGAGAATCCATTTGCCTAAATCAGTGGCCCAGTCATGGTTGCCTGAGCCTTGTTGTATGCCAAACGCAAAGACCATGCCATGATACCCTGCTTCTGGGGCAAAACCACTGCCTGCCCCTCTGACGGCAATATGTCCATCCGTTAGAGCTCCCGTAACAAAATGCCACCTTCTGGGGAGGAGGGCTTCAACAATTTTTTTTCACAGTTCTGGGGGCTAGAAATTCCAGATCAAGGTGCCAGAAGTTTGATTTCTCCTGAGTTCTTCCTCTCGGCTTTTAGATCAACACCTTCAATATGTGTCCTCACGTGGTTGTCTCTTGGTCTATGTGTTATCTGTAAACTAAGTTCCCCCTCTTTATTTAAATTTACTTATGGGGGAGGGAGACAGAACAAGGGAGGGAGGGAAAGAGGAGAGAGAGAGAGAATATGAATCAGAACAGCATTCTGGCACATGCTATGTCAGGGGCTGAATGCAGATTTCATGCTTGAGGGTCCAGTGTTTTATCCATGACACCATGTTCCAGGCCATCTAATTTCCTTGTGACAAAGGTCATAGCCAATTAGGACCCACCTCTAAGACTTCAGTCCACCTGTTTCCTTCTCCTAGGGCCTTATCTCCAAATATAGTCCCATTCTGAAGCACTGGGGGGTGGGCTTCACATGAATTTGGGGAGAGGAGACACAGTTGAGCCCATAACAAGCCGTCACAAGCAGGGGCCTGTCTCCTCCTAGAACTGGACTTTGCTGGATGCTGCCTCCAGTTTGTCTCTAGAATGTTCTCGCTCTTCTCTCTAGCAACCTGCTGCCGTGTCACTAGGAACTTGGCCCTCCTTGCTGCCAGCTCTAGAGAGCACGGCCATCCGGCTGCTGTCTGTCACCTCACCCTGAACTGGCCTTGCTGCCACCTGCAGTTGGGCTTTTCTCCACATACCTGTGCCTCCTCTCCTGGCTGCAGCTGACCCTTCTGTCAGTGGTCATGCTACCCAATATGGACTCAAAATCTACAAACACTTAAATACATGGAAAAATGCTTGGCCTTAGTTGTTTTTTTTTTTTTTCCCTCCAGAGTTATTGCTGGGCTCGGTGCCTGCACCATGAATCCACCGCTCCTAGGGGCAATTTTTCCCCCTTTTTGTTGCCCTTGTTGTTGTAACCTCCTTGTGGTTATTATTATTGCCATTGTTGATGTTGTTCGTTGTTGGATAGGACAGAGAGAAATGGAGAGAGGAGGGGAAGACAGAGAAGGGGAGAGAAAGACAGACACCTACAGACCTGCTTCACCGCCTGTGAAGTGACTCCCCTGCAGGTGGGGAGCCGGGGGCTCCAACCGGGATCCTTACACTGGTCCCTGCACTTTTTGCCACATGCGCTTAACCCACTGTACCACCGTCCAATCCCCTTGGCCTTAGTTTTTATGATCTCTGCGGTGTATTAGCTAAAGAATGATCATATGGTCTCACACTAAGATAAAGTTACATTCTCAGTCACACCATAACACTCTGCCACTCACAGAAAATCTAGTCCAGTTTGGGGTGGGCCCTCATGTCAGTATTTGTATTTTAATTTTTTTAGAATTTCCACAGAGAAAAAGTTCAAGACATTGACTATAAATATAACAGAACAACTGGCAAAGCAACAAACCAGTGAGTTTACATCAATATAGTATAGCCTGTCTGTGTTAGGGGTGGACATAAGGATGTATCCCAAGGGACACCCACTGTAGTGATATCAAGGCATCGCTATTGTTTCTTAAAACTCACTCAAAGTGATTTTAACAGTTCAAAGGGGTAAAGGTCCAAACCCATCAAATGAGAGAAAAACTGGACCCGAACATAGGAACAAAGCTAGGCTGGTGACCCTGGCCCACGTGTACCTCTTGAATGAAATGAAATGGTTTTCCCAGGCTCCAGCCCATTCAAATACACAGACAGATGGCCCTCCCTTCAACCCCACTGTCTCTTTGCTACGCAGTGCTTTGTCCTGTGAGTTAAGAAGTCGGGAGTGCCTGGGCAGATGATCTCACTAATGTGTCCTCTTCAGGCCACTACCTCACTAGGGAAAGATAGAAACAGGCTGGGAGTATGGATGGATCCATCTGCCAACCACCATGTCGGAGAAGCAATTACAGAAGCCAGAACTCCGACCTTCTGTATCCACCCCCTAAATTTTGCCCCAGAGGGGCAAATGTTTGGGGAAGATGACCAGAGGACTCAACTCCAATTTCTTCAGGACTTGAAAAGAGAAGGGAAATAAAAAGGACAGTCGGAAGTAGAAGGTGAGACGCAGATGAGAATTCAGGACCATAGATATCATGGGCAAATATATATAAATAGAGGTAGATAGCTATAGAAATAATAGTCAGCCCAAGTCTGTGATCTTGGGAGAAGCCCTGCAGTTCCCCTGGAGGAGATGGGGACGCGGAACTCTTGTGGAACAGGTGTGGAATTAAATCCCTGTTATCTTATAAGTTTGTAACTCAATATAAATCATGAATAAATAAATAAATGACAGAAATGTTGAGAGTGATTTTTTTTAAACCAGAGTACTTCTCACATCTGGTTTATAGAGCCTCAGGCATGAGAGTCTCTTCTGCATGACCATCTTGCTGCCTACACCCCCTGGGAGTGTCTCTGGTGGCCTTGTCACTTCAACTGTATGCCTGGGCCTCTACATTGACTCCAGGCACAGGCAAGTGTCCCTTCTGCTCTCCCAGAACAGGACCTGCAGACCATCGGTGATTAAACCACCCTCCCCGGTCCTTCTTTCCACACAGTCTCCGGCCGTGGCAGAAATGAGCAGCTGACAGGGCTCTGGGCTCAGCAACAGCGGGCGACAGTGGGGACCTGTTGAGCGAGGATGTCTCTGCAGACTGGAAATTACTTGCACGGGGTTGGCCTGGGGAGATTTCCGCAACTGATTTTCAGTCTATCAGAGGCATCCTCTGTCTCTAGGGTCCCACCTGCTCCACCGCCAGGCCTTCCCCCAGCGTCCTGGTCCCTGTTCTCCCCAGCTCACAGGACACTGGGGTGAAGGAGCTTGGTCTAGTTCTTCCTCTGGCCTTTCTCAGTACGTCCTTAGGGCAATGCCCCATCCCTCACGCTTCCGGGCCTTCGCTTTGACTTCTCCAGGGCCTTTTCTTCTCTCCACAAAACCTGGTTCTCTGCAAATAAAAGGCTTTGTTTTTGATGTGGGCTTCAAGAGGCTATTTTCAAAGCCAGAAAGCTAACATTGACTGTTCTATTCTTTTTCTTTCTCTCTGCGTTCGGGTGGTACCAATCTTGATTCTCCTCCTTGAGACACTGCCTCTGATTTACTAGGGGAAAGGTCAAGTGGGAAAAGCGCAGCTAAGAAGTGCACAGAGGTCAACATTCAAGACCCTCTAGGCTGTGTGGCAGAAAGTCTGCAACTTTGACCCATCCCCACCCAGTGGAGGCTGTGGGTCCTGCTGAATCTACACAGGCAGGATGAGGGAGAGAAACGAGTTTGGGCTTTTGTTGTTTTTGCAAAAGATTTTTTTATGTATTAACATGAGAGAGAGAGAGACAGAGAGAGACAGAGAGAGAACCACCACTCTGGCACATGCATTGCAGGGAATCAAAGTGCTGCTCCAGGTCCTGGGCAGCTCAAGATGACCAATAGGAACGGTTCTAGGCGGCAGTTATTAAGCATTGTCTTCTTCAGCAAGTCCGTGGCATGAAAACAGCAGGAAAGCGGGATGTCCTAAATTGAAATAATGCTAATAAATAAGTCACAATCTTGCTTTTTAAAATAAACCATTGTAACATGCTTTTTCCTCCCCAATCACTGGGACTTCACCACTCTGGACTGCCTTTTTCAGATATCAAGAGAAAGAGAGAGACAGAGGGAAGGAAGGACACCACCGCATCAAAGCTTCCCCCAGTGCAGCCAGGGCCAGGCTCATACCTGAGCTGCTACAGGGCCGTCCAGACACACTCTCCAGGTGAGCTAGTTTGCCAGTCCCAAAAGGCATTTTTAAGATGGGCAGATCTGACTATGGACTGGGTATGAAGTGACATCACAAAATGTTTGCCATGAAATGACAGTTTGAAAACTTTGTGAGAAGTATGCTGGTTATCACTGGGAGGGTGGGACACAGAACGCTGGTGACGGGCACAGTATGGAACTAGACCCTATAACTTTACAATCTTGTGAGTAACTATCAAGCATAAATTTTTTAAAAATGTTTTAAAAAATAAACAAGTGAGGGAGCTGGCAGTAGCGCAGTGGGTTAAGCGCACATGACACAAAGTGCAAGGACCAGCATAAGGATCCCAGTTTAAGCCCCTGGCTCCCCACTTGCAGGGTGGTTGCTTCACAAGAAGTGAAGCAGGTCTGCAGGTGTCTGTCTTTCTCTCCCCCTGTCTGTCCTCCCCTCCTCTCTCCATTTCTCTCTGTCCTATCTCACAAGAACAGCAATGTCAACAAGGACAAGGGCAACAAAATGGGGAAAATGCCTGCCAGGAGCAGGGGTTCATACTGCAGGCACTGAGCCCCAGCAATAACCCTGGAGGCAAAATCAGAGAAAGAGAGTAAACAAGTGACATTTGGTTATATAAATATAGGGGAACAAACATCTGCCACCCTAGAATATTTCTTTGACACATTTCACAGGAGGGACCTTGAAGGCAGGACAAAGGTGGTCTTTGAAGGGTCTACAGCTAGTAACACAGGAGATAGCACAATGCATAAAGTCTAGACTCTCAAGCATGAGGTCACCAGTTCAACTCTTGGTGTCCCGTATGCCAGAATGATGCTTTGTTCTCTCTCAGAAATAAGTAAGTAAAATGTTCATAAGATAATTTATATAGGGAGTCGGGCTGTAGCGCAGCGGGTTAAGCGCAGGTGGCGCAAAGCACAAGGACCGGCATAAGGGTCCCGGTTCGAACCCCGGCTCCCCACCTGCAGGGGAGTCGCTTCACAGGCGGTGAAGCAGGTCTGCAGGTGTCTGTCTTTCTCTCCTCCTCTCTGTCTTCCCCTCCTCTCTCCATTTCTCTCTGTCCTATCCAACAACGACAACAACAAGAATAACTACAACAATAAAACAACAAGGGCAACAAAAGGGAATAAATAAATAAAATAAATATAAAAAAATTAAAAAAAAAAAGATAATTTATATACAGGCAATCTAAACATTTCCCTTAAGGGTCTCTTAAAGTCTAATATCAACTGAAAAGGCAGAATTTAACTATTTTTAATTGGTCATTTTTATTACTACTAGGCTTATCAGTATAATAAAACTTTATTTTTTTATTTTACTTTTCTATAATTTTTATTTATAAATGGAAACACTGATGGAAACTATAGGATAAGAGGGGTACAACTCTACATAATTCCCACCACCAGAACTCCGGATTCCACCCCTTCCCCTGATAGCTTCCCTATTCTCTATCCCTCTGGGAGCATGGACCCAGGGTCATTGTGGGATGCAGAAGGTGGAAGGTCTGGCTTCTGTCATTGCTTCCCCGCTGAACATGGGTCTGACAGGTGGATCCATACTCCCAGCCTGCCTCTCTCTTTCCCTAGTGGGGCAGGGATCTGGGGAAACCACATTATTTTTTATTGCCACAAAAATTACTGCTAGGGCTGAGTGTCAGACTGTGAATCCACCACTCCAGTAGCCAACTTTTTTTTTTAAATCTCTGTTTGATAGGGAAGAGAAATCAAGAAGGATGAGTTGGGGTGGCAGATAGAGAGGGGGATAGAAACAGAACCTGCAGCAGACCTACTTCACCGACTCATGGAGCATCTCCCCCACAGGAGGGGAGAGGGTGCTTGATCCCAGATCCTTGTGTATTCAACCAGTTGTGCCACCGCCAGACCCTGCCACGTCACGTCATACTCACCAGAGTGGCAGATATCAGAAAAGCAGACCCATGAGAAGTTGGCAAGGATGTGGAGGGGGATGGGTGTGTGAGATGCCAGACACTGTGCAGAGAATGCAAACTGGGAGAGGAGGTCTGGGCGTCCCTCTCACAGACTGGAGTGTCGTCTGTGCACAGAAGCCTTCCAGTCAGGTGACAACCTCTATGGATACATTGCCTCAGGAAACCCTCATTCAGCGCCATGGGATGGGGGCGTTTTCTGCAGGTTCTTACATCAGAGGATAATTGGCGGCAACACCAGAATCCCTCCTTAAGAGACAAGAAAAGGCCACAACAAGACAGGACTAGAGCTCCTTTGGTTGCCGTTGTTTGTTTGGTTGGTTGGTTTTGTTTTGTTTTTATTGTAGTAGTTGTTGATGATGATGATGTCGTTGTTGTTGGATAGGACAGAGAGAAATGGAGAGAGGAGGGAAAGACAGGGAGAGAAAGACACCTGCAGACCTGCTTCACCGCTTGTGAAGCAACTCCCGTGCAGGTGGGGAGCCGGGGGCTCGAACCGGGAGACTCTGCTGGTCCTTGTGCTTTTCGCCTCATGTGCTTAACCCGCTGCACTACAGCCCCACTCACAAGAACTACTTTGGGAACCCACCAAATCAGCAGAGCATCCAGAGACCACAACTCTGCCAGGCTCCAGCTTACCCAGTTGTGAAACTTCAATAATGAATAAGGAATAGCAAAGATCACCTGACTGCAACAAGTCGAGACTGGAACTACTTTGGAACAACCAAGTTACCAGTGAGTGTTTTATCATTGTTCTGGTTATTATTGTTGTTATTGATGTTGTTGTTGGATAGGACAAAGAAATGGAGAGAGGAGGGGGAGGCAAAGAAGGGGAAAGACAGACACCTGCAGACCTCCCTCACTGAAAGAAAATGTTCCCCAATTGCACAATAGACAAGTGTGTCTGCTATCCCTGAATTCAGCAAACCTAGGGGACAAGAAATGTAACCAAATCTGGTTAAATCATTTCTATTCATAGAATGTAGCCAGCAGAATTGTATGTATCACTTTGTATTCTCTTGCATCTACAGCCCGTATTGGGTGTGGAACGTAATCAATCCACCTCATGCTTCGTCTAATATGATGACTCACAATGTGACCAAACCCTTCGCACATTCCCCTTGAGCACACCTGATTGGTGCACCTGGTAACCAATCAGCGCGCACCTTGTAACCAATCAGTGCATGCTCCCAGCTTGAGGGCTATATAAGCGGCTTTCCCAATCCCTCTGGGGGTCTAGTGTGGCTGGAGTCAGCCAGGAGATGAGCGGGTGTTAAAGTATCTGCTCGCCCTCCGCGGGTCACGGCCTCAGACTCGCCTTCAGATCTGTTTCGGTCTGGAGCTGTAACTCTCAGAGCTGTTCTGCAACATCACCACTTGTGAAGCGACTCCTCTGCAGGTGGGGAGCCGGGGCTCGAACCTGGATCCTTACGCCAGTCCTTGCGCTCCACCCCCAGAAACAGACTTTTAGCCCTGCTTCACTGCTGGTGACGATTCTCCGCAGGTGGCACTAGGGGCTTGAACCCAGGGTCTTATGACAGGTAACGCGTGCTCAAGGAGGTGTGCCACTGCCCAGTCCTTGATAATAACTTGCTGTGAGAAAAGCAGAAGATAACAGCAATATACTTGCTAGTTTTAAGTTTTTATCTGTTTATTTTTATGTTCTCTCTCTGTCACTCTCTTGCTTGCTCGCTCTCATGAATAAATAAATAGCAATAAATATTTGTCAGAGAAAAGAAACGTCACAAAACATCTCAGAACCACTTGCTTGCTCTTGGATTAATGTAGAGCAACCTACTAAATCCAGCTGCTTGTGTGGACACGGTCATTCTATTGTTTCTCCAGAATGTTCCAAACTAGCTCTGGAAGGCCAGCGGGACCACCAGGCAGAGCTGCCTGGCCTCACCCTTCTCCCAGACAGTGCAGATGGAGCCTCCAAACAGCGTTGACAGAACCCTTCATGACCCAAGGTAACAAGTCAGAGTCAGTCTGTCTCTCTCTGTCTCTGTCTGTCTCTCTCGCTAGGAAAGGAGGGGCAGCACTCCTACGTCTCTCAGAGTCAGCTCACAACACCCTCTGCGAAGCTGCCTGGGTCAGCAGTTGCCAGAGACAAAAGGTCCCACCCCCCGGGTGGCACTCTGTTGGCAGCTCTGTAGACACAGGTCTTCTTCCAGACACTCCAGACCTACGTGTGGGGCTGTTTGGGCCGGGAATAGCTCAGGAGGCTTCCCTGGGTTCTCTGACTCTGTTTGGCAACCAGAACCAGAAAGGTCAGTGGCTTTGCTGAGGGTGGGGGGCTGTTCCTGATTTATGATTCCTGCTCAAACCAGGACCAGGAATGTGACACCTCCCTTCAGTAGTTTACTTTGCGTTCACCAAGCACACTGCAGGAGCGCTTCTGCTTCCATTCCTTCCTGCAAGGCCGCACACAGACTTCTCAGAACCACAGTCTAAGTCACCACCCAAGCCATTCCCGGAGCAGAGGACATCTGGGGACAGGTGGCTTGAGAACGCAACTGTTCAAGTTATCCCACTCTACCCTTTATGTCTTCATGGCATCAAAATAACCTGGGCCATTAGCGTGCAAACCTGTCTCCCACACTCAGAATTCACTGTGTGACCTTGGCTAAGTTACTTTACGGGAGTCTCTGAGATTCAGCCTATCTGCAAGCAGATAGTTGCTGGGCTTCTATAAGAACTAGGTTCCATAAGGTGTAAGATCTGATCATGTCTGAGATGCAGCCTCCTTATCTGCAAGCAGATAGTTGCTGGGCTTCTGTAAGAACTAAGTTCCATAAGGTGTATAAAGTGGCTAGCAGAGTGTCTGATAAACGCAGGCACTAAAAAAAGAACAGTTCCCATCACACCCTCCACCCCTAGCTTGTGTTCAGCCAAGGTGTTGGCTTTTTCAAGAGACGGCCTGGCCCCTTGTGTTTGATGACAAGTGGGTGACACCATCCCCAAAGCCAACAGAGTAGCTGAAGATAAAAGCCATGACCACTCCTCAGCTGTGAGGACAGCTTGAATCAGCTCACAGCTGACTGCAGGACTCATCACTGTGGATAAAAGATGTGTTCTTGCACTCAGGAGGGAGTCCTTGTCCTGACAGGCTTCAACACCCAATGGGGGAAAGAAAGAAAAAGAGAAGCTCAGAAGGTAGGTTGGATGGCGTACAGAGAAAGGCCCCAGACCTGAGGGCGACCTGCAGTCAGTTCAGACTGGCTGTACGAGGGTCTCTGTCTCTGCTGAAATGCCTCCAGTCACGGGGCTTTCAGTCGGCAAGAAGTCCAGCTGAACAGCTGCCTCTTTCATCTCAGCGCTCCACCGGCCCTTCCACTTGCCTTGGGCTCCCCTGAAGGGAGTCATGAGATCCCTGGGCAGAGAGCGGGCACGCCTGCCCCGAGGGGCAAGAACAGCCCCGAGCTGTGCCCAACCTGCCGCCGGCAGCTGTGCCTGCTGGTTGAAGCTCTGCCAGGGTGAGGTTTGGCCCGAGGCCTCTGTGGCTGTGGGACAAACCTTGAGTCAAGGAGAAGTGTTGACTCCCAAGCCACTGTCTGCGATGCTGAAGTGCTCGCTACTCACCACACTTTCTGTGGGCCCTTCAGACCACCCTGAGCCATTCACAGCCACAGAAATTCCATGTGGCTGGATTTTCACTCTCGTTCATACGTGCGGCTACCTCCTGCAGTGCCCGGCACAAGTCCCCTCTGAGTGAGCATTTATTGAAAGGTCTCTGAGGACAACATCTGCCGCCTCTTTAGCCTCCTCCGTTCTGACGGAGCTCACTTAGCTGCTGAAGTCAGTGCGGACGGACCTGGCAAACTAGAGCTCACCAGGACAGACCAGGTTGGAGCCTGCTGCCCCCCCCACCCACGTACACGCTGCACTGAGGAAAGTTTTCCTGCTGTGATGTCTTTCACTCTTTCTGTATTTTAAGAAAAAAGAGACTGAGGAAGACAAAGAGAAGAAGAGGAGGGTAGTGGAGAGCAGGAAGGGGAGGAGGAATGGAGACAATACATTGTATGACCATGGCAACAAGCAGGTGCTTAAAACGGATGGTCTTGTCTGCTCCTAAGGAAATTCCACGTTCAGGTCTACTTTCTCCTAAAATGAAACTGTCTCAGAAGCACATTATCTCTGGGCATCAGGATACATCCCAGTGTATATTCAGGCTGCTCTGGAAGACGTCTCCTAAACCTGAAGTCAGCCTTCCCACTGCACTTGAGGCAAAACGTAGGCCGCCCAGCCCAGAATTCTTTCCATTCTCCACCAGGAAGGCTTCTTCTCAGACCATACATCTTAAAAATCATCTCCGCTAAGGGAGCGGGGCGGTAATGCAGCGGCTTAAGCGCTTATGGCGCAAAGCGCAAAGACCAGAATAAGAATCCGGTTAGAGTCCCTTCACAGGCGGTGAAGCTGGTCTGCAGGTGTCTGTCTTTCTCTCCCCCTCTGTCTTCACCTCCTCTCTCCATTTCTCTCTGTCCTATCCAACAATGACGACTTCAATAACAACAACAATAATCACAACAACAATAAAAAAACAAGGGCAATAAAAGGGGAACACAATACAAAAAGTATATTAATTTTTTTTATAAAACTCATCTCTGCCCATGATTTGACGTGGAAATAGGTCAGGGAAACTTTCTAGAAAGGACAAGCACTTGGTCTCCATTCTAGGACTTCAGGATATTGGGTGAGTAAAAAGGAGGCAGCAACATCAGACTCGGGGCATCACTGCACAGCCACTAACCGTCCCCAGGTCCCCGGCCTGTGGTCACTCGGAGGGGCTGAGAGCTGAGCTCCCGTCCAGAGTTCAGGTCAGGCTCTCAGACGACATGGAAGGAAGGAAGGAAGGAAGGAAGGAAGGAAGGAAGGAAGGAAGGAAGGAAGGAAGGAAGGGAGGGAGGAAGGAAGGACCAGGAGAATAAGAAAGGAAGAAATAGAGGAGGCTAGAGACTATGCAGAGGGCGCTGGAGGAGGAAGAGGAGGAGGACCGAGGCGAGCAGGACGCCAGAATGGACTCAGCTGCGGCTGCAGGCGCACGGTTCCGGCTGCACGTCCGTCAGTCCGTCCGGCCCGCCGCCTGCCGGCAGCAGCTGCCCCGCCAACGCTGACTCACCGCCCGGCCCCGAGCCGCCGCCAGGTGGGGTGGGCGCCCGGCCCGGCCTCTGCCCCTCGGCCGCCCCTCGGCGAGCTGCGTGCGGACTCCCACGTAGACCGAGCGGCCGCGCCGGCCGGCAGGAGGCGCCCCCGCCCGTGGAGACGCGGGCCCGGGCCGGGAGGCGTCCTGGAGGCGGCGGCTGCCCGGAGGGCCGGACGTCCTGCGGCGCTGACCGCGCGGCCGCGCACAAGCCCGGGAGACCCGCCCGGCCCCGCCCGGTGCTGCGGCGACGCCAGAAGCGGATCCCGACTCGGCCCGGGGCGCCCCGCACCCGCCCGCACCCGGACCTCGGGACGCACTGGCCGCGGCGAGCAGAGGGGGGTCAGCACCGAGCCGCCCGCCGCCTCTGCCCGCGCAGCAGCCGGCCTGCGGACACTCTCAGACAGACACACAGACACACAGACGCGGGGACGATGCAGCTTCTCTTTAAATGCCCGTGACACGACAGGAACATCAGGTAGAAAAATAGCTCTATTCGCAGCCTCCCCGGCCGCGGCGCTTAAATAGGGAAAGTCACTGGCAGCAGGCGCTGCGCTATTGCACTGAGGACGGAGTTCAAGTATCCACGAGGCTGGCGGGCCCGCGGCCCCGGGAAGCTCCGCCGGCGGCGCTCACACCGTGGCTCAGACCCCGTGCGGGGCGCGGCGGCGCGTCTGCGTTCCCGTTCGGCCCCCGCACACGCCGTCTCGGATGCACGGCCGTGGGACGGCGGCCAGGCGGCAGCGGGGCGCGCGGACTCCGCAAGGAGGGGCCCCTGCACGGCCAGGGCTCCCGCCGCTGCGGCACCTCGGGCGCGGGTCTCTGCCGGCTGCGGAGCGACGCCCCGGCCCCGGCCCCGGCCCCGCGACGTGCGCGCACCTCGGTCCGCCGCTCAGGCCCCGACGAGGGCGAGGAGGCCGCGGCGCGCCCGGGAGGTCGGGGCCCGCAGAGGCCGGCCGGGGCCCGTCTGGGGCGCGGAGCGCCGGCGCCTCCGGCCGTAGCCCTGGGGGCTGATCTTGTCGCGGGGGGCCTCGCCGACCTTGTCCTTGTCGGTGAGCCGGTACAGCTGGTGCGCCAGCTTCTGCACCGTGCACGTCCCGAAGCGGCAGCCCAGGCTGCGCGGGCTCTGGAAGTTGTTCATGCTCTGCCGGTAGCGCTTGGCTCGGATGCGGGCGGCGTCCGGGCTGCTGCGGGCGGGAGCGAGGGCGCGTGAGAAACCGCCGGGAGCCTGGCACTGCCCGGGGCGCAGAGGGGCCTCCCGCCGCCCACCCGCGCCGGTCCCGCGAGGTACCTGGCCTGGGGGCCCCCGGAGGCGCCCTTCCCGTCCAGGGGCCGAACGAGCGTCTGCGCGGGCCCGGCGGGGTGGCTGCTGGACACGCGAAGTTCCCTCCTGTCGCGACCGAGCGCCCGCTCGTCCTGCCTGGAAAACACGCGCAGACGGTCCGTGAGCGCCCAGCCCTGGGCCCCGCACAGCCCGCCTCCTCTTGCCGCAGCCCCGGCCCGGGGAGGCAGGAAAGGGCTGCCGGCCACTCACTTCTTGCTCAGCGCGGACGCCACGTCCAGCCGCGCAGTGTCCGCGCCCAGGAAGGCGAGCGCGACCAGGTACATCAGCACGACCGCAGCCAACTTCATGCCGGCGACGGCGACGACGCGCTCAGATCCTGGGCAGGAGAGAGCAGAGTCCAGCCTCAGCAGCCCGGGAGGCCCCAGCGCCCAGGCGGCCCCGCGCAGGCTGCGGGATGGCGGCGGGCGGCTGTCCTGCCTTCTGCCCGCCCGCCCGCCCGCCCGCCCTGCTGGGGAAGCCCTTGCCCGGCGCCAGGCTGCAGGGTGCCCAGCGCCCCTGCTCCGAGTTTGCCTGCCGGCTTCAGGGGGTTGGGTCTCGGGAGCGCAGCCAAATGCACGCACCGCACCGCACCGCACCGGGACGGGCGACCCGTGGGGACACCCTCCAGCGTGGGGGTTTCCCTGGGACTCCCTGACCCGGGCCAGGTTCCCTCTGAGCCCGCCCTGCCCAGTCACCTACCTGTTGCGAAGGCGTTCCGCCTGGAGGTGGAGACAGGAAAGCCCTTCGCTGTGGCTGTGGCTGCGGGGGGCCGGCGACTCCGCAAGGCCCGTGTTGCGGTAAGGCCTGGCGGCGGGGCTGGTGTCCGAGAAACACTGAGCGCTGGGCCGCGGCGCTGCCTTATAAAGGCGCAGGGGCGGGGCCTGGCCGGGGCGCTCCCTCTCCTGCTCGGGCGTGCGCGGCGCTGCCCGGATGCCCGTGGGGTGGGGGCGGCTGCGGGTCCCTCCAGCCCCGAGGACTTGGCGGTGAGCTCCGGGGGTCGCCGCGGCAAGTGCTGCGGGGGGCTGCGGCCAGATGTCGGACTGACAAGCCCGGACCGAGTGGGGCGTGCAGCCTCCCGGGTCCCTCTTCAGGACCTGTGCAGCGCAGAGTGCAGAATCCAGGCTGGAACTCCAGTCGCAGGGGTCACTGCACCCAGGGGCCAGGGCCCGGGCCTCCAGAGATGTGGCCGATCCAGGACCGCGCCCCCTGCCGGTTTGGCGCCTGACCTGACCTGCTCGCGACCCCAGACCCCAGGGACCCCCACCCCCAGGACCCGACAGGGAGCACGACCGACCTGGGTCCTGCCAGGAACCCACACCCGCCCCGAATGGACACGCGAGAGAGGAGGCTCTGGGTGGGCTGGTTCACTTTCGCAATACAGACTCATCTGGAAAGGCTGAAGGGAGAAGGGCAGCTAGCTGAGGTTTGAGAATGCACGAGCCCATTTGGAAATAAGGGAATGGCCAACAGGAGAAGGAGAAATACTGTTTTTCCTCCCAATGTAATCCAATTATGCCTTATAAGGTTACAACCTGCGAGTTTGGCAGTCTTCACCGTCGTTCCCCACTGCAAGCCTGGGGATTCATTGCCGGGAGTAGTACACTAATGCTTCGTGTATGTTAACTCATGTATGTAATCAGCTTACAACGACCAGCCACAGCCTGGTTTGTTTGGATCCTCACACTCACCTGGGCTTCAGGAAGACAGCAACTTCTCTCCCTCCCTCTCCCCCTCCCTCTCTCCCTCTCATCTCCACCATGGTCTCCTTTGGGCTTGGTGCCAGCACTATGAATCCACAGCTCCTGGTGGCCATTTTTTCCTTTCTACTGTGTTTTTATTTGACAGAACAGAGAGAAATGGAGAGAGAAGGACAGAGAAAGACAGACACCCGCAGACCTGCTTCACGCCTTTTGAAAGGCCCTGTCTGCATGTGGGGGCTGGGGCTCCAGCCTGGATCCTCGCACACGGTGATGCTGCGCTTGACCCAGTGCGCCACCGCCTGCCCTTGAAGATGGTCAGTTTTCCCATCTCACTGGGGACATTAGATAGCCGGCTAACTGTCACACCAAAAGTGGCTCAGCCCCCTACATGCAGGCATGACTGAGCGGATACAGTGTGGATTTTTCTAAACTCTGATCATCACCTGCTTAAGGGGGAGAAAAGAGTCCTAGCCCTCGCCCTCGCCAGGGACTTTGGCCTGTTCCTGGTGATTCACCCTGAAGCGTGCTTGTCACTCATTTGTGTTCTTCCATGCCTGCTTCCTGACTTTGCTTTCTCACCTCCCTTCTGGGAGCCACACTAGGAGGGGACTCGGCCGCACCTGCTTCCCGTCTTCCTTTGGACCTGTGTCCAGAAAGAGGCGGTTCTCCCAGCTACAGGTCGGGACTCTTGGTGCCTACCTGGGAGGCTGCAGGTCTGGCACAGCAGGGACTCTGCAGACTGGCAGCTTTCTTGCCCTGCGGAAATCAGCTGTGGGGGGGGGGGTTTCTCTGGCTACACCAGGCCCCCAGCTGACCTCCAGACTTGCTGCCTCACAGCCATGGTGGTTCTCACACTCGGCGTTGAGGCCCCTGAGCCCAGGGTCCAGTGGACCTTTCCTTGTCTGGGCTGCTGGATCAGCTGCCTTTGCCCTCTCCGGAATGAGCTGTGGACATGGCACCTAGGGAAGGAAGGAGTGACCAGGACCAAGTGACAGATTCTGAGGACTCTTCCCCGAGGGAGTCACAGGAGCAGACCTGAGCTCCAGCTGAGGGTAGCTGCGGGAAGAGCTGGGGTTGAGGGTCAGAGGGGTGCAGTGCAGAGAAGTCTGGGTCCAGGCCGGCTCTGGGCGCCCAGCTGTCTGCAGGGCAGTCCCTGCAGCAGACTCCCTGGCTGGGGCAGTGGATTTGTCCCTGTAGAAAACAGCACTGACTCTACCACACATGCTCTGCCCTCAGGAGCCTCCCCAGTCCCTTAGGCTTCTCCCTCTCTCTCTCCCCCTCCCTCTCCCCCCTTCTCCCTCCTCCTGTTGCCCACCTCTTCCCTTTCAGTCCCTCTCCACATGCTGGGCTAGTCCACAGAGCCTGCTGGGGAAAGGCTGAGACCTGCCTCCTCCAGCTTCCTGCTGGGCCTGAGCCTGAACACCTTTTACTTTCATTTCCCCAGCAGGTGCCTCAGTCTGCTGGGCACACGCAGGGCTTTGGGTGCTGCCCTCCGCAGGGAGCTTGGGGACTCTGCACTGCTTCTCTCAGCTTCTCACTGGCCGTGCAGGGCTTGTCCGTGAAGTGTCACAGCACTGAGCTGCCTTCTCCCTCTGCCCCTTGGTGTGGGGGTGCTGGGGGTACTGAGCTCCTGCTCTGGCTTCAGGATCTTGACGGCTGCACTTGGCACACACTTACCTAGACCTGCAGCGGTAAACCCCAGGGCAGAGACTAGGCCATGTGTGCTGTGCCTGTCCCAGAGCTGACACCCCCGGCTTGGTGCCGAGCCAGAAATTCCACCCCAGAGCCCTGGCGCACTCCTGACCAGCCCAGGTGTGCCTGCCTTGCTGGCGTCAGATAGTGGATGCTCAAAAACGCTGCCAATCCTTTCGGTAAGCGAAGTGCTGGACTCTCAGCTTGAGATTTGGCTTGAGCTTGTTATCTTGGAACTTGTGTGTGCTCGCAGACAGCTATATGCGGCTCCAGGAATCATGTTTCCTAAAGTGCAGTGCGGTCTAACTAGGGCTTGGGGGAGAAAAAAGTCAATAAGGGGGGTCGGGCGGTTGCGCAGCGGGTTAAACGCACGTGGCGCAAAGCGGAAGGACCAACATAAGAATCCCTGTTGGAGCCCCTGGCTCCCCACCTGTAGGGGAGTCGCTTCACAGGCGGTGAAGCAGGTCTGTAGGTGTCTATGTTTCTCTCCCCCTCTCTGTCTTCCCCTCCTCGCTCCATTTCTCTCTGTCCTATCGAACAATGGACACCACCAAGAATGGCAATAATAGCCACAACAAGGTGACAACAACAAGGGCAACAAAAGGGGGAAAAATGGCGTCCAGGAGTGGTGGCTTCATGGTGCAGGCACTGAGCCCACAAATAACCCTGGAGGAAAAGAAAATAATAGTAATAAAAAATAATTAAAAAAGAAAGTAAGATAAAATGAGCCGAAAGTCTTGCCATTCTGCCCTCCAAGATCCTTGAGTCAGTTGATTTTGTCATCCTCAAAGAGAAAAAATGAAAAGATAAAAAAGAGCTCACTAGAATGTGTTTCCAGTTCGATGGCCCGTGGGAAAGGTAAGGCCATGACAGGAGTGCTCCTCTGGCCACTTGTTAACTTGGAGTTTCAGCCATCCAAGTTGTAGTCACTGTGGGTTCTCACTGAGTACAAGGAAAGAAGTGAAGGAAGAAACAGCTGTAAAATCTCTTTGACCAAAAAGAGAAGAAAAATCATTTATTAGTCAGGGAAGATTCACTTTTTTATTGCCGAGAATTTGTAAAGAGTCAAGTTGTAAGCAGCCACCAAACACCCTGTAATGAATGTGTGTCCTCACACCATGCAGAGGGACGTGTAGCTGTGCCAGAGGGTGTCCCTGTGAGGTGGCTCAGTGGTAGAGCACAGGCCTTGCAGGCCTCAGGCCCTGCCTTCCAGCTCCCATGACGCCTAGAAAGAGATGTCCTGGCCTTGCTCTTCACTCTCCTCACACACACAAACAACTTAAGGCTGGGTGTGGAATGAGACTTCTATTTCTTCTTCACTTCCCAAATGAATTACTTATAGGTTCTAAATCCAAGACTTTGTCATGTTTGAAGTTGAAATACAAAAAACAGTGGGGGCCGGCAGTGGATCACCCAGCTAAGCACACATAGACGAAGGGCAGGGACCCACTCCTGGGTCTGAGTTTGAGCCCCTGGCTCCCCACCTGAAGCGGGATGCTTCACAAGCGGTGAAGCAGGTCTGAGGTGTCTGTCCTTCTTTCTCCTTCTCTATCCCTCTCCTCTCAACTTCTCTCTGTCCTGTACAATAAAATGGGGGCATGGCCTCCAGGAGCAGTGGGTTCATAGCGCTGGCACCAAACCCCAGTGATGACCCTGGAGGGAAAAAATAAAGAAAACAGCAAATCCTGTAATGTGGGTTGAGGAGAGAGCACACACAGGCGGTAGCACACCAGGCTTTGGCATCTGAGGCAGGGATGTCCTAGGCTGAATCTGGTCACCACCATACTCTAGAACTGAGCAAATGTGCTCGCCCTCTCTAGCTCCCACACGTGGTCTTTCTCTCGCTCCTTCCTCCCTTCCACTCTTCCTTCCTCCTTCCCCAAATAAATCAATTTCAGAAATGCCAGTGTGATGCCATTCAAATCATGTAGAAAACTAAAGACAGAGCTGTGAAGACAACATAATGGTTATACAGAAGACTTTCATGCCTGAGACTCCCAGGTCCCAGCTTCAATCCCTGGCATCACCATAAGCAGAGCTGCACAGTGCTCTGGCGTGTCTGTCTTCCTCTCAATATCTCTCTCTCTCTCTCTCTCTCTCTCTCTCTCCTTGCCTCCCTACCTACCTCTCTTTCTCTCTCAAGAAAAAAAAAAACTAGTGTCCTGGAGTGGTGGAGACAGGCAGGGCACACTGTGGCGTGTTAGGCTGAACAATGCTCTGGCATGTCTGTCTGTATGTCTCTCTCTCCCCCTCTCTCTAAAGTAAAACAAATGAGTGTCCTGGAGTGGTGGAGACAGGCAGGGCACACTGTGGCGTGTTAGGCTGAACAATGCTCTGGCATGTCTGTCTGTCTGTATGTCTCTCTCTCCCCCCCCTCTATCTCTAAAGTAAAACAAAGGAGTGTCCTGGAGTGGTGGAGACAGGCAGGGCACACTGTGGCGTGTTAGGCTGAACAATGCTCTGGCATGTCTGTCTGTCTGTCTGTATGTCTCTCTCTCCCCCTCTCTCTCTAAAGTAAAACAAAGGAGTGTCCTGGAGTGGTGGAGACAGGCAGGGCACACTGTGGTGTGCTAGGCTCCATATCACACACATAAGGAAGTGGTTCTTTTGCTCCCTCGGTTTTGTTTTCCTGTACAAAAGTGATGGACAGAAACAATCATTCCTTGGAGCTGATAAAGTCGCAAGACAGACCTCCTTGAAGCTGAAATCATGTTGCAGAGGACAAATGCAAGGGAACGCGCTACATTCCGGGAGCGCATGCAGTGTACCGTGTGCAGCCAGCGCCATGCTGAGTGCCGTGTCTGAGGTGACTGTCAGTGACAATGTCGTTCTTCACCTCGGGGAGCTTCCTGAATGGCGGAGGGGCCTGGCGTCAATTCTCAGAAGAACCAACATGTGATTAAACAGCGTGGCCGGTGTCCTGAGGGAAAAGCAAGATGAGGGTGGCCTAATGTTCCAAATGGAGTAAAAGGAAATGTGGAGGCATGAGGATGAGAGAGATCAGACATAGACAGAAGGGGTGGACAGCATAATGGTGATGCAGAGGGACGGTCGTGCCTGAGGCTCTGAAGACCAGGGATCAGTCCCCTATACCACCATACGCCAGAGCTGAGCAGTGCTTGAAAGGATGCGGGTGGGGGTGGGGGTGGAAAGCATAGTTGGATGCACCTGTGAGGAGGATGGTGGCATGAAATGAGATTGAAGAGATCATTGGCAATAGAGTCACTAGCACCCTGTAGGACACACTGAAGCACTGCCATTAGCCATGGTGACACGGAAAGTTATTGACAGGTTTGAAGACAAGATAGACGGGATCTTGCATGCATTTGTTCAAAGGGTCATTTTGAGGATTGAATATAGTGGAAGGGGGAAGGGAAGCAGTGGAGAGTTGGCAGTCGGTACAAACTGAAGGAGATCGGGGCCAGCAGCGTCCTCGCTCTGCAGAACACACTTCAGTGTGCCCAGCAGCCCGGCTTTGAGGCCACAGCCCCACGTGGGAGCACCATGTCAAACAGACGCCTCCCAAGTGGTGGAGCAGTGCATGCTCTCTCTCCTACCTCTCTCTCTCTAACCTCTCCCTGCACCTCTTGCCTACTAGAGGAGAAAAAGATAAAGAGGAAGCCTGCAGGAGCAGTGGAATCCTGCATGCTTGAAGCCTGAGAGAAGACCCTGATGGCAATAAAACACAAGAAGAAAACAGAAATCAGGAAGAAAACAGGGTGGATATACTACAGACTTCCATGCCTCAGGCTCAGAAATCCAGTGTCCGGTCTCTTGAACCCCTTACTATTCGTCAGAGCTGAGCAAAGCTCTGGTGAATGAAAAAGAAAAAGAAACAGCACAGGGTCCAGAAACCCCATGATCGAATCCCTCCTGCCCAGCCCTGGAAGTCGGGCACTGTGCCTCCCCTCTGCAGCCCACTGCACGGGCAGGCACTGTCATCCCTCAGCCACAGAGTGTTGCCACCAATCCGCTGCCATTGGCTTTGCTGCATTTCTTCTGAGAAGATCAATCTTTAAAGATGATGTGCACACTGAGGGAGATAGTGGAATGTAGGTCCCTCAACATTCGTAAGAATTAACAGAAAACTGTGCATTTTCATTTTGTAGTGGGTCACAAAGTACAGGGACAAATAAACAGGGCATCCGCATCAAAGCAGTCTGTAAGCTCTCTGCACCTGTTGATATTGTAGTGGCTGAAGCTGGGCATACTTCAGCTGTGTGGCAGTTTCCATCAGTCATTGCTTAGCCCTCCCTCCCACACCTAGAATACTTAGCAGGAGAAGCAGAGCAGTTTTCTATACAGATTGATTGGGCTGTTGGGAAAGTTATCACACGTTATGGTAGGAAAGCAGAGAAATACATTGTGACAGGTCTGACAGCCCAACAGACGGATGACAGGATACGTAGCTCCCTCACTGTCCTTCACTGTTACCTTTCTGAACATCTGGAACCACCAAGGAAGCAGGGCAGCTGTCAGTAGTTAGTAGTTACTTGCAACAGTCAACTTGGGAGAGGACAGTGGCTCAGATTTGTAGAGTGGTAGTGAAGGTAGAGAAGTGTGTCCGTTTGGAAAATAGGGTAAGCAGGACTGAGTGATGACCGAGGCTGAGAACGGGGCAGGTGTTTAGAGGAACAATCAATCGCTTTCCCAGTTAGACAGCTGAGTGGATGGCGATGTGACAGCAGCTCTGTGAATTCTCTGCTGCAGCTGCTATAAAGTCCGTTGGTAGGAGCTGGGTTAGCAGACTGCTTCAGGTCTCAGCCTTGGATATGGATGTTTGGCCAAGTCTAACTCTCATACTGCCTCTCTGAACTGTAGTGGCTAACCACAGGAAGCACTTCAGTGACTGCAGATTAACCACTCACTCCGTGTCTGCCAACTGCAGGAGCAAAGGGCTGATAATCCTTGCTTACTTACTAGTGACTGCCTTTTTTGTGTTCTAAAGCACCAGTGAGAAGCATGTGCTACGTCCATGTCATCTTTGTGTTGTGCAATCTCCCCCTCTCCCTGCCTTTGCCAGCCTTTACTCCAGCAAATCTGAGCTTGCTTTCACTTCCTCACTTTTTGGTGAAAGGTGATGGTGGTTATTTTAGGGGATGGTGTGGCTCTGAGCCAACCTGAGTAAGCAGATTACCTTGTGGGGCCTATCAGTCTTAGCAGACTGGCAGTTGTTCACTGAGCAGCAAAACATAGATTGAGTATGCACATGCCACAATGCACAAGGACTTGGGTTCCAAGCCCTAGTCCCTACCTTCAGGAGTGCTGAAGCAGTGCTGCAGTCTCCTCTCTCTTTCTCTCCCCCTTTCCCTCCTCCGTCTTTATTTTGTCTCTCGTCAGTAAATATACACATAGATTAAAAATGACACATCATAAAGTGAACCATTTCAGTGCACAACTCAGTGGTGTTTAGCACATTCACAATGTAATACAACTACTGTCTCTAGTTCCAAAACATTTTCTCCTCCCAAAAGAGCACTCCACACCACTAAGAAGTCACTCCCATCCCCTCCCCCTCTTCATGCTAATCCCTAATTTACTCTCTGTCCCTACTGATTTCTTATTTTTGGTATGTGGTATGCATGTAATCAATCATACATTATGTGGACATTTTTCATATTAATTAATTGATTTGCTGTGTTATCCAGGTTTCACTGCTCCAGGCCCACTTTGCAGGTAGAGAAATTACCAAAGAGGCAGAGGTAAGGACAGCACAACACAGAAGCTTCCTCGTGGAGTGGGGCCCAGCACACCGGTGACCTTGTGTTTGGATGCTTTCACTCAGTACAGGATTTCCAAGGTACACCAGCGTAGCTTGTCTCGTATTTGTTTTATGGCTCAATATATTCTATTATGTGTTTCTACCACATAAAGTCCAGTTGATCTATGTTCTCTTTCCTTTCCTGTGTTTTTGGTGTCACATCTAGGAACCTGTTGCCCAAATCAAGCTCTTGAGTTTTGATCCTGTGTTTTCTTCAAATTTTCCGGTGTTTTGCTCATATATTTAAGCAACTCCTCAGTTTTGAGTTAATATTGTCTATATGGCCTGACTGACGTAGGTGTCCGAGTTGCTCTCTAAATGTGTTGGTTGTTATTTCATTTCTGAGTATAGGTTACATTATTCTGACCTATTGAAGTATAGCTGTTTCAAGCCTAAAATCAAATGTGATGTGCTTTTAGGCACAGTCTCTTCGGTAAGCTGCTAGTGAGTGTGCAAACTGTTTTGTTCACAGGACTTCTGACTTATCTTAGGTACATGTATAGGGTCATCGCCTGTTTGTATCATACCGTAGTCCCTGACATGTGAACTTTTTCTTAACTTGAAAAACTAAGTGGGGAAAACGTGATGACTGTCTTAAAAATGTGAAAGCTTTATATGCTATAAGGACATCCTCGTTTTTGGTTTTTTTTCTAAGAAGTTCAAGAAGCACAATCAGCGGGAAGTTGTAGGCTGACTGACATTATAGGCATTCCTTTCTAAACAAAGGGCTGTGGGAGAGCACGGGGTGACTCCCAAGGAGTAAGTTTGCTCTTTCCTGACAGTGATCCAGGTGCAGCAGCTCAGGGAAGTCACAGAGGCCTGTCACTGTTTGCAAGCCCCACCTATCTTGGCTCCACTCTGCGACTAGACTGACTCAGTTCAGTCCCTCTTACTGGCAAACTAACTTCCAGGCTTAAGGACCCCCCCCACCCCCCGAATCTATCGATGAAGGAAGTCTGGCGCACAGGAGCCCAGGTAATAATCAGAGTCAACTTTCAGGAGCTGAGGCCACAGCTGTCTGAATTAAGGGCCAGAGTTGAGGTCGTCCCAGCTTCCTGTTGGTAGTTGGAGGGACAGTAGGTTCAGCCTTTAAAAACGCGCTCATCTGTCCTCGGCCAGAACCGGCCAGAACCGGCCAGAACCGCTTTAGACGTGGCGGAGGAGGGAGGCCTCCAGTCCTCAAACAGTGGGCGGTGGCAAGCTCCCGCGCAGACTTGTCAACTGTGGAGAGAAAGACCCTCAACTTGAGTCCCCCCACATGTCCTGCTCCAGGGCCGGGCGGTAGCGCACAGCGCAAGGACGGGAGTAAGGATCCGGGTTCGAGCCCCGGCTCCCCACCGGCAGGGGAGTCGCTTCCCAGGCGGTGAAGCAGGTCTGCAGGCGTGTGTCTGTCTCTCCCCCTCTCTGTCTTGCCTCCTCTCTCCGTTTCTCTCTGTCCTATCCTAGAAGGACAGCAGACTGGGAAAATGGGCTCCAGGCGCAGTGGATTCGCAGCGCAGGCCCGAGCCCCAGAGACAAGCGTGGAGGCGGACACACAGACACACACACACACACACACACAGACACACACACAGACACACACACAGACACACACACAGACACACACACACAGACACACACACACACACAGACACACACAGACACACACACACACACACACAGACACACAGACACACACACACAGACACACACACACACACACAAACACACACACACACACACACACACGTGCAGCTTTTCGAGCTCCAGCACCGCTCAGAGACGTCCGGGCAAATCCCCGGGCACCGGGTGCGTCCTGGCCACACGCCCGTGCCCGGCGGCAGGTGCCGAGAGGCGGGAAGCGGGGAGCGGGCCCCGCGCGGCGGGAGCAGGGGGCTCGGCGGCCGGACGAGCCCGGCCCCGCGCGCCCCGCACCCCCCGCCCCGCCCCCCGCCGGCCGTGCAGCCCGCGCGCGCTCGTGGGACGCGGCCTCCCCAGCGGCTCGGGGCCCGGGGGAAGCGGGCGGGCGGGCGGGCGGGGGGCGCGGGGGGGGCTCCCGCGGGGCGCGCGGCCGGGCCCGGGGGGAGGGGCGGAGCGCGGCGCAGGCGCACTGGGCGCCCGGGTCCAACATGGCCGCCGCGCCGCCGCGGGGAACATGCTGAGCGCTCGGGGCCGCGCGGGCGGCGGCGAGGGCGGCGGCGGGGGCCATGGCCCGGCTGGCCGACTACTTCATCGTGGTGGGCTACGACCACGACAAGCCGGGTGAGGGCGCGGGCGCGGGTGCGGGTGCGGGGGCCGCCGCCGCCGGGCCTCCCTCCCCGCCGGGTCCGGGGCTGCGGGTCGGGTCGGGGTCGCGGGGCGGCGGGGCCGGGAGGAGGCGCCGAGGGCCGGGGCGCCGCTCCTGCCGGAGGATCTGCGGACCGCGCGCTCCCGGCGCCCTGCCGTCCGCCCCGTGGCCCCTCCGCCGCCGGGAAGGTGCAGGCGGTCGGTCGCCATTCGCTGCCCCGGAGCCGCGAGCCGGCCGCGCAGCCTTGTCAGCGCCGCGCACCTGCCCGCGCCCGACGTCTGGCGGCTGCACCCAGAGGCCCGACGTCCGTCTGCTGTCCGCGCACCCGCGCTCGCGAGCCCGGGCCGAATAGCACCGGAAGTGGGGCGGAGACGCAGTGCCCGCCGGAAGTGTGGCCGAGAAGCAGCCCCGCCGGAAGCGGGGCGGAGTGGGCCGTCCTCGCCGGAAGTGTGGCAGCGAAGCGGCCTTGCCGGAAGTGGGGCGGAGGAGGCCGTCCGGGATCCGCTCAGCCCGTGAGGCACGGCGCTTCCCCTGAGGAATCTGCGAGCGCGAGTCCCGC
Organism: Erinaceus europaeus; assembly: GCF_950295315.1. NCBI lineage: Eukaryota > Metazoa > Chordata > Mammalia > Eulipotyphla > Erinaceidae > Erinaceus > Erinaceus europaeus. The sequence goes on from NC_080178.1 coordinate 80,532,967, forward strand.
TGACAGGGTTTGTGCAGGGGCAGCCCGGGCCCGACGCTCCGCACGCCCAGCTCCCGCGGCTGTCGCGCTGGCTCTTGGCTCCCGGGTGGCCCGGGCCCGGCGCCGGTTCCCCTCACCGTTCTCGCCGCGCCGAGGTTCGTCGCTGCGCGCCTGTCGCCCCGGGGCGTGTGTCCGCTTCGCCGGGACTCCCCCGAGACCTGTCTGTCAGCTCGGAGAGCGGCCTCGGCAGTTCCCACGCGGAGAAGCGAAACGAGCAAAGACGAAAAGTCGGGGAGCCTGCCGCTGTGTGTCTCGTCAGGGGCTTCCCGCCCGGTCGCCTAGCTCAGTTCTGTCCCCTCGGCGCTCACGGGCTCAGTCCGGTGCCGGCCGTGTTGTGCTCCGGAGCCCGTTCCTCTCGGTTCATTTAGAATCTCGTGACTCCCATTTGACTTGGAACGAAGCCACTTGATTCACAACTGCTTCTGTGGTGAAAGTTTTACCTTCTCACCGTTAAGGGACTTTAATGATCGGTGGTTGTTGATTTTCACCACAGGTGCTTTTAAGCTTCTCACACAGCTGACTGAGTTTTGTGCTGGCATTAGCTGAGTGTCTTCTCTCATTCAGAGTTTGGTCCTCCTAGTTCTCTGGCACACGTGAGGTTTTAAGTTTTATTTTGCCATGAACATTTTGACTGTGCGTAAGCATGGTCAGGTTTCGCATCTGGACCGTGGCCTAACTCTTGAGTCGTCGTTCCAGCGGCAGCTTAATTTTCAGAGCCTCTGCCTTGCTTTTCTGTCGTCCGGTCTGACCGGTTGGTGTCGCTCGCCGTGGCCCCGCTGGCGTTTGTGCAGCTGACAGAACATGGGTTCCCCAAACCGAAGCCGCCGGGAAATCCGTGCGTGCAGATGCGTTCTGTCCACAGGCGTCCTCACCTCAGCACCTCAGCACCTCAGCACCGCCGCCAGCCCCAGGGGAGGGAGGTCGGTCTTTCAGCAGACACAGCTTGGGCCGGCGGCTTGTTGCTTCCCTGGAGGTGACTTGAGGACGCCGAGTGGGGCACTGAGGAGGGGCCGGAGAGATGGCCGCGGGGAGGGCCCGTGCCGTCACACGCACACCCCAGCTTTGAGCCGGGACCTCCCCAAGCTGGGTAGAAGCTTTGTTGCCTTGTGTCTCTCTCTCTCTCTCTCTCACTGTCTGTCTGTCTGTCTCTCTCTCTCTCTCTCTGTCTGTCTCTCTCCGTCTGAGCAAGATGAGACTTAGGGCGGGGAAGCCTAGTGCCTGGCGTTGACCTAACACGCAAACAGAAAGCTATAAGCAGCCTGACTGTACTTAGTGAGCTGTGTGCCGGGCGGAGAGAGGGCATGGTGGGGACGCGAAGGCTTTCATGCCCGAGACTCCGGGGCCCGACGTTCATCCTCACTACCGGAGCCAGAGCCGAGCAGTTCTCTGGTCAGTAAGACAAAGTAAAATGTGTGGCCTGAGAACTCGAGGCAGCGTGCTGCGTTTGTCACACGCAGGACTCGGGTTCGAGCCCCAGCCCCAGACTGAAGGAGACGTCACTGCTGTGGTGTCCTCCGTCATTCCCTCTCCGTCTGTCTGGAAATGTTGGTCTGGAGCAGCAAAGCCCAGTAATGAAGCCCCAGTGATACATCGGTGAAAAGAGTGACCGTGTGGCCCCGACCAGGGAGACAGCACAGGGGTTACACAACAGACCTTCATGCCCGAAGCTCAGAGTCTCCGGTTCAGTCCATGGCACCACCATGAGCCAGGGCTGAGCGGCCTGTGGCACAGACGGGAGAGTCAGAGGGGCCATAAGTGCGTGAAGAGGCATTAATGGTGTTAAACAGCAATGCAGCCGTATTTTATCTTACTGCCGCCAAGATTATTCTGGGGCTCAGTGTCAGCACGGTGAGTCACTGCTCTGACAACTCCCCCTTCCTCCCTGGTTTTGGGATATATATATATATATATATATATATATATATATATATATTTGGTAGGAAGGTAGGAAAGAGAAATCCAGAGGGATGAGTTGGGTGGATAGAAACAGAACCTGCAGCAGACCTACTTCACCGACTCGTGGAGCATCTCCCCCACAGGAAGGGAGAGGGTGGTTGAACCCAGATCCTTGTGTACTCAACCAGGTGTGCCACCACCAGGCCCTGCCACGTCACGTCATACTCACCAGAGTGGCAGATATCAGAAAAGCAGACCCATGAGAAGTTGGCAAGGATGTGGAGGGGGATGGGTGTGTGAGATGCCAGACACTGTGCAGAGAATGCAAACTGGGAGAGGAGGTCTGGGCGTCCCTCTCACAGACTGGAGTGTTGTCTGTGCACAGAAACCTTCCAGTCAGGTGACAACCTCTATGGATACATTGCCTCAGGAAACCCTCATTCAGCGCCATGGGATGAGGGCGTTTTCTGCAGGTTCTTACATCAGAGGATATTGGAGGCAACAACAGAATCCCGCTTTTTTTTAAATATATTTATTTATTTTTAATTTTTTTTTTTTAATTTTTTTTTATTAAAGAAAGGATTAATTAACAAAACCATAGGGTAGGAGGGGTACAACTCCACACAATTCCCACCGCCCAATCTCCATATCCCACCCCCTCCCCCGATAGCTTTCCCATTCTCTATCCCTCTGGGAGCATGGACCCAGGGTCATTGAGGGTTGCAGAAGGTAGAAGGTCTGGCTTCTGTAATTGCTTCCTCGCTGAACATGGGCGTTCACTGGTTGGTCCATACTCCTAGTCTGCCTCTCTCTTTCCCTGGTAGGATGGGTCTCTGGGGAAGCTGAGCTCCAGGACACATTGGTGGTGTCTTCAATCCAGGGAAGTCTGGCCGGCATCCTGATGACACCTGGAACCTGGTGACTGAAAAGAGAGTTAACATACAAAGCCAAACAAATTGTTGAGCAATCATGGACCCAAAGATTGGAAAAGTGGAGAGGAAGTATTAGGGAGGTACTCACTGCAAACTCTAGTATACTTCTGCTTTCTTACTTTGGTGCCATACTCCAAACTCAGTCATTTCTGCTTTGTGTTTCTACTTCTTTTTTTTTTTTTTTTACATGCATAACATTCCCCAGATTCCCATTTAGCAATACAACCCCCACTATTTCATTCATCATCTTTCATGGACCTGTATTCTACCCACCCACCCATCCACCCCAGAGTCTTTTACTTTGGTGTAATACTCCAATTCCATTTCAGGTTCGACTTGTGTTTTCTTTTCTAATCTTGTTTTTCAACTTCGGCCTGAGAGTGAGATCATCCCGTATTCATCCTTCTGTTTCTGACTTATTTCACTCAACATGATTTTTTCAAGGTCCATCCAAGATCGGCTGAAAACAGTGAAGTCACCATTTTTTACAGCTGAGTAGTATTCCATTGTGTATATATACCACAACTTGCTCAGCCACTCATCTGTTGTTGGACACCTGGGTTGCTTCCAGGTTTTGGCTATTACAAATTGTGCTGCCAAGAACATATGTGTACACAGATCTTTTTGGATGGATGTGTTGGGTTCCTTAGGATATATCCCCAGGAGGGGAATTGCAGGGTCATAGGGTAGGTCCATTTCTAGCCTTCTGAGAGTTCTCCAGACTGCTCTCCACAGAGGTTGGACCCATTGACATTCCCACCAGCAGTGCAGGAGGGTTCCTTTGACCCCACATCCTCTCCAGCATTTGCTGCTGTTACCTTTTCTGATGTGTGTGACATTCTCACAGGAGTGAAGTGATATCTCATTGTTGTCTTGATTTGCATTTCTCTGACAATCAGAGACTTGGAGCATTTTTTCATGTGTTTCTCGGCCTTTTGGATCTCTTCTGTGGTGAATATTCTGTCCAATTCCTCCCCCCATTTTTGGATGGGGTTATTTGTTGTCTTGTTGTTGAGTCTGGTAAGCTCTTTATATATGTTGGTTATTAAACTCTTATCTGATGTATGGCATGTAAAGATCTTCTCCCATTCTGTGAGGGGTCTCTTGATTTGGGTAGTGGTTTCTTTTGCTGTGAAGAAGCTTTTTAATTTGATGTAGTCCCATAGGTTTATACTTGCCTTAGTCTTCCTTGTAATTGGATTTGTTTCATTGAAAATGTCTTTAAAATTTATGCGGAAAAAAGTTCTTCCAATATTTTCCTCTAAGTATCTGATAGTTTCTGGTCTAACATCCAAGTCCTTGATCCACTTGGAATTTACTTTTGTATTTGGTGAAATACAGTGATTCAGCTTCATTCTTCTGCATGTTTCAACCCATTGTTTCCAACACCATTTGTTGAAGAGACTCTGCTTTCCCCATGTAATAGTCTGGGCCCCTTTGTCAAAGATTAGATGTCCATAGGTGTGGGGCCTCATTTCTGGGCTCTCAATTCTATTCCACTGGTCAGTGTGTCTGTTCATGTTCCAGTACCAAGCAGTTTTGATGACAATGGCCCTATAATATAGTTTGAGATCTGGCAGTGTGATGCCTCCGGTTCTGTTCTTTTTTCTCAAGATTGTTTTGGCAATTCTAGGTCTTTTCTGGTTCCAGATAAACATTTGTAGCATTTGTTCTATTCTCCTAAAAAATGTGCTTGGGATCTTGATGGGGATAGCATTAAATTTGTAGATGGCTCTGGGTAATATATTCATTTTGATGATGTTAATTCTTCCAACCCATGAGCATGGAATATCTTTCCACTTCTTTGTGTCTTTTTCAATTTCTTTGAGTAGCGACTCATAATTTTCAGTATACAAGTCTTTCACTTCTTTGGTTAGGTTTATTCCTACATATTTTATTGTTTTTGTTGCTATAGAAAAAGGAACTGATTTCTGGATTTCAATTTCTTCTAACTTAGTGTTTGCATAGAGGAATGCCACTGACTTTTGAATGTTAATTTTATAGCCTGACACATTACTGTATTGCCTGATGATTTCCAAAAGCTTCTTGCTAGATTCCTTAGGTTTTTCCATGTAAACTATCATGTCATCTGCAAATAAGGAGAGTTTGACTTCTTCTCTTCCAATCTGTATTCCTTTAATTCCTTGCTCCTGCCTGATTGCTATGGCAAGAACTTCCAACACTATGTTGAATAGTAATGGTGATAGTGGGCAGCCCTGTCTAGTACCTGATCTGAGGGGAAATGCTTCCAGTTTTTCACCATTGAGTATGATGTTGGCTGTAGGTTTGCTATATATAGACTCCACTATCTTCAGGAATTTTCCATCTATTCCTATTTTTTGTAGTGTTTTGATCATAAAGGGATGTTGTATTTTGTCAAAGGCTTTCTCTGCATCTATTGATATGACCATGTGGTTTTTGGTCTTGCTTTTGTTGATGTGGTGGATCACATTGATTGATTGACGTATATTAAACCAACCTTGCATGCCTGGGATAAACCCCACTTGGTCATGATGAACAATCTTTTTGATATACTGCTGTATCCGGTTGGCTAGAATTTTGTTCAATATTTTCGCATCTATGTTCATCAGAGATATTGGTCTGTAGTTTTCTTTTTTGGTTGTGTCCCTGTCTGCTTTTGGTATCAGGGTGATGTTGGCTTCATAGAAGCTGGCAGGGAGTATTCCAGTGTCTTCAATCTTCTGGAAGACTTTTAAAAGTAGAGGTATTAGTTCTTCTTTGAAAGTTTTGTAGAATTCATTTGTAAAACCATCTGGTCCAGGACTTTTATTTTTGGGAAGATTTTTGATAACTGTTTCAATTTCATTAGCTGTGATGGGCCTGTTCATGTTATCCACTTCCTCTTTACTTAGTTTTGGAAGTTGGTAGGTATCTAGGAAATCATTCATTTCTTCCAGGTTCTCTAGCTTGGTGGCATATAGTTGTTCATAGAAGCCTCGCATGATATGTTGAATTTCTGCAGTGTCTGTTGTGATATCTCCTCTTTCATTTACTATCCGATTTATTTGGGTCTTCTCCCTTTTTTGTTTTGTGAGTCTGGCTAAAGGTTTGTCGATTTTGTTTACTCTTTCGAAGAACCAACATTTACTTTCATTGATCTTTTGTATGGTTTTCCTATTCTCAATGTTATTTATTTCTGCCCTAACTTTAGTAATTTCTGTCCTTCTGGTTGCTTTAGGGTTCCTTTGTTGTTCTTCTTCTAGGTCTTTAAGATGTGCAATCAGGCTGTTTATTTGTGCCTTTTCTTGTTTCCTAATGTGTGCTTGTATAGCTATGAACTTCCCTCTTAGGACTGCTTTAGCTGTGTCCCAAATATTTTTATAGCTTGTGTCTTCATTTTCATTGAACTCTCGAAACATTTTGATTTCTTCCTTGATTTCCTCTTTGACCCAGAAGTTGTTAAGAAGTGTACTGTTGAGCTTCCACATTTTGGCACTGTTACTAATCTTTCGTTGATTGTTAAGTGTTAGTTTAATTCCACTGTGGTCTGAGAAGATGCTTGGGATGATTTCAGTGCTCTTGAATAGGCTGATGCTGTCTTTGTGGCCTAACATATGGTCTATCCTTGAGAATGATCCATGTGGATTTGAGTAAAATGTGTATTCCAGTTTCTTGGGATGAATGACTCTGAAAATGTCCAATAGTTCTAGTTTATCTATCTCTTCATTTAGCTCCCTTATGTCTTTACTGATTTTCTTCCTGGATGATCTGTCAAGTTGAGATAGTGGGGTGTTGAAGTCCCCTACTATGATTGTGTTACTGTTAATATATTGCTGCAGCTCTTTCAGTAGAAGTTTGATGTATTTAGATGGCTTCTCATTGGGTGCATAGATATTAATAATTGTTAAGTCCTCTTGATTGACTGATCCTCTGAGCATTAAGTAGTGTCCATTCCTATCTTTTTTAATCTTATCTATTTTAAAGTCTATCATGTCAGATATGAGAATAGCTGTTCCTGCCCTTTTTTGTGGGCCATTGGCTTGAATGATAGTTTTCCATCCTTTCACTTTAAGTCTGTGTTTGTCTTGTTGCGTTAGGTGAGTTTCCTGTAGACAACATATTGTTGGGTTGTGTTTTCTGATCCATCTTCCTACTCTGTGTCTTTTAATAGGTGAATTCAGGCCATTCACATTTATTGATATCAAAGATTGAAGATATTTTAACGCCATTCTTGTAGAGTTTTAGAGTGTTTTGATATATGTTCTATTTGTGGTGGTCTGGTTGTTTATAGGAAACCTTTCAGAACTTCTTTCAAGGCAGGCTTGGTGATGGTTGCTTCCTTCAACTGTTGCTTGTCTGAGAAGGTTTTGATGCTTCCATCTAGTCTGAATGACAATCTAGCAGGATATAGTATTCTTGGCTGAAAGCCTTTCTCATTGAGCGCTCGATAGATATCTTGCCATTCTCTTCTGGCCTGTAGTGTTTGTATGGAGAAGTCTGCTGCTAATCTTATGGGTTTTCCTTTGTAGGTGACTCTTTGTTTTTCTCTTGCAGCCTTGAGGATCCTTTCTTTATCCTTATTCCTTTCCAATCTAAGTATGACATGTCTTGGTGTCTTTAGGTCTGGGTTAATTCTGTTTGGGACCCTTTGGGCTTCTTGAATCTTTATGTCTTTGGTGTTGTCTAGACTAGAGAAATTTTCAGCTATTATGGCCTGGAGAACGCTTTCTTCCTCCCCTTCTCTTTCTTCCTCTGGTAAGCCAATAATGCGTATATTGTTTCTTTTGAAGTCATCCCATAGGACTCTGTTGTTGTTTTCAGCATCTCTTAATCTCTTTTTGAGATCTCTTACTTCTTTTTTAGTTGTCTCTAATTCATCCTCAGTCTTGCTAATTCTGTCTTCAGCCTCATTGATTCTATTCTCTCTGCCCTCTACTGCTTTCTGGAGTTCATCCATTTTGTTGCCCTGCTCTGATACTGTTTTAGCTTGTTCAGCTAGTTGCCTTCTTAGCTCAGCAATTTCAGCTTTCAGCTCTCTAATAACCATGAGATTATTAGAATTTTCTTCCATATTCTCATTTGTTGTTCCTGCAGTTCTGATTACAATTTTTTCAAATTCTTTACTCACTCCTGTTATTATTTCCTTAGCTAATGTTTGGATGTTGAACTCGTTGTTTTGTGCTTCGCCCTCTGGAGGACTTTTAGCTGGACTCTTGTCCTGGTTCGAGTCTCCATTATTTTTTCTTGTTGTTTTAACCATTTTATATAAGTTAACAGTTTTTTCAATCCCTGAGTTGGAGCTCAGTGATGTAAAAGCCTCTTTTTTTTCCCCCTGTAGGCTATGGTAGCCTGAGGGCTTTTAAACTATCAATAGGCTTCTTGGCTTAATCAATGACTCCTGACCAAGAGATAAAGCAGGGTGTGGCAGAGATAATCCAGTGGTTATGCAAAGAGACTTTCACAGCCCTTCAGCTATGCCACCGAGGTATAGGTCTTCTCCTGAGTTTCCCGGTTAGATCTCTGTGCCCTGGTGTCCCTCCCTGTTGCTGCTCCAGATTCTGAGGGTAGTAGCAATGGAGACTCAGAGTTGTACTTGGTGAGTCTCTGGGGAGTCCTTTCCTCCCTTCAGCTGTCCCCTTGTTGGTGGAGCAGACTGGAGGGGGTGTCTCCACTGACAAACTGTCGAACTGTTAGCAGTCACTTAATCTCTCCTTAGGCCCCTCTCTCCTCTCTGTCACCAGCCACGCGTGTTTGTACTCACGGGTGATTTACTGGGTTTCTGTGGTCATTCTAGTCCTTTCTTGTTTAGGTCCGGGTGGTCTCCTCGCTTCACCGCCTTTGTAGTGACTCCCCTGCAGGTGGGAAGCTGGGGGCTCGAACTGTGATCCTTGCGCTTTGCGCTGCCTGCGCTTAATCCGCTGCGCTACAGCCCGACTCCCAATATGTATATATTTATTTATTCCTTTTCGTTGCATTGTTGTTATTGATGTTGTTCTTGAATAGGCCAGAGAGAAATGGAGAGAGGAGGGGAAGACAGAGATGGGGAGAGGAAGACAGACACCTGCAGATCTGCTTTAGCACCTGTGAAGTGACTCCCCTGCAGGTGGGGAGCCGGGGGCTCGAACCGGGATCCTTACTCCGATCCTTGTGCTTTGCGCCATGTGCGTCTAACCCGCTATCCTGCTGCCCGGCTCCCCAGAATCCCTCTTAGAGAGACAAGAAGAGCACAGTGTGGCAGCTACACGTCCTGCAGTGAGACGCAGTGCTTGGAACAAGATGACCAGTGGCTGTGTGCATGCCTACATCATGAAGCCACCTTCAGTGGACATTTGTTTTCCCTCTTGTTTTATTTTCATATAATACACAGTGGTTGGAATAATAAAACCAGTGGCTGTGTGCCTGCATGATGAAGCCACCCTCAGTGGGACATTTGTTTTCCCTCTTGTTTTATTTTCATAAGACAGAGAAGTTGAATAGGGGTCCAGGCAGTGGCTCACCTACTTAAGCACACAGATTACATTGTGCAAAGACCTGGGTTCAAACCCGTGGTCCCCACCTTTCAGTGAAAAGAATTATAAGTGGGGAAGCAGAGCTACAAGTGTCTCTTTCTCTTTCACTCTCTATCTCCCCCCTCTTTTTTTTTAACCTTTTAAAAAAAATTTTTAATTATCTTTATTTATTGGATAGAGACAGCCAGAAATCAAGGAGGAGTGGAGAGAGAGAGAGAGAGAGAGAGAGAGAGACCTACAACACTGCTTCACCACTCACAAAGTTTTCCCCTGCAGGTAGGGACCAGGGGCTCGAACCTAAGCCCTTATGCATTGTAATGTGTGCACTCAATCGGGTGTGTCAACACCTGGCCCCTCTCCCTCACTCCTCTCAATTTTCTGTGTCTCTACTCAATAATAAAATATATTTTTTTAATGAAATTGAAAAGGAAGAGGGATATAAGGAGAGAGAGACAGTTGCAGCCCTGCTTCACTGCTGGGAAGGCCTCCCCCTGCAGGTGGGGACCTGGGGCTTGATCCAGGGTTGGTAAGGTGTGTGCCCAACTATATGTGGCCATGCAGATCCCTTGATAATAGCATTTAAGTGAGAAGAGTAGAAGATAGCAGGAAATACTTATAGTTTGTTAGTGACCTCGGTGTCTCCACAGATCCCTGGCCCACTCGCAGGGCACACTTCACAAGGACAAGCCACCAGCTGGAGCTGCCAGCCAGCACCCATGGTGACAGCACTTGCCCATGGGCCACCTGACCTCCCATGGGGCTCCAAGGCTCCCCCGAAGCCCAGGGCTGGGAACAACCCCTCTCCCAAGTCAGGTGAGGAGAGACTGAATCAGCATCGAGACAGTTTATTGGCTTGCTACTCCACCATCACCCATTTCCTCGGTGTTTCCTTCTTCCACAGGAGTCCTGGGTCTCTCAGGCACACTCACCGGCCCTCGGCAAGTGTTACCCCTCACGGAGACATTCACATCTTGAAGTAGAGGGGAGAGGTATGATGCGATTTCTTTTTAAATGCCCATAATGCAGTGTATAAAGGAGAAAATGTCACTGGCATTCCAAGTTAGGAACACACCTGATGGCAGCAAACTTAGATATTGATGGTTAGCTCTGTGTGTAGACCAGGCATCGCACTATCCCACTCTAGGGCTGGGGGAGTTCAAGGAATGACGAGGCATGCGGGTGGGGCAGTGCCCCGAGAAGACTCAGTTGTGGGCACTCAGGACAGTGGCTCAGACCCCTGTGTGGGGTTGGGGGCCGCCTCTGCATTTCATTTCAGTGTCTCCTGGCATCTGGGCCAGATTAAAGCGAAGGGAGTGGATGCTACCTGTGAGGGGGAGGAGGGGCCCTCAGCTAAGCAACTAAGGGTGCCGCCAGGTGTGCCAGTCTGTGCAGGCCTGAGGGCTGAGGGCTGAGGCTCTGGTGCCAGTGATGTGCGTGCGCTTCAGTCCGCCACTGTCCCTGATGCTGAGATGCTAAGAGGGGAGAAGTACTGCGTGCTCCAGAGAGCTTGGAGGCCTGGGCTCTGAGGACCAGAGGCTCCAGGGACAGCAGAGTCCCATGGGGGCCCACTAGGGCAGAGAGCGCCTGCACCTGCCAAAACCCTGGGCGCCAAACTTGTCTGGCTGGTCCTTGCCTTTTTTTTTTTCATTTTCTTGTATGTGCCTTATAAGGTCCTCTAGCCTGCCCACAGAGCACGTTCCTAAGGGGCAGCCCCGCATGCCTTCGTTCATCACCCGGCGGCCGAGCTTGAGTCCAGTAAGGTCGGCATCTGGGCTGCTGGTCAGAGGAAGGAAGGCAGCGTGAGGCGTGAGGCCCCGTCAAGCAGAACCCACACCAGCCTCAACCCACAGCCTCTCTGGGATGACGGGGCTGGAGACGCTGCCCAAGTTCCTGCCACCTAGAGCCCGCTGGCCCCTCCTGGAAAACACGCGCAGCCCTGGGCCCGCGCACAGCCCGCCTCCTCTTGCCGCGGTCCACCCAGGGAGGCAGGAAGGGGCTGCTGGCCACTCACTTCTTGCTCAGCGCGGACGAAACATTACAATTTAATTACAAACTATAATTAGAGCGTTAAAATGTTTTATTGGAGGTGTCAGTGGTTTAGTCAATACAATACAGTACTTGGTGAAGGTGTAACATTTCTCAGTTTTCTGCATAATACTCCAACCTCCTCCTCTTCTTCACCGTCATATCCAGGTCCTGTTGCCCCTCCCAGAGTCCTTCACTTTGGTGCAGTACACCAACTCCAGTCCAAGTTCTGCTTTGTGTTTTCCCCTCTGTTCTTATTTCTCAGCTTCTACCTGTGAGTGAGATCATCCCATATTCACCCTCCCCTTTCTGACTTATCTCACGTCACATGATTCCTTCAAACTCCATTCAAGATGAGGTGAAGAATGTGAATTCATTATTTTTTGTAGCTGAGTAGCATTCTGTTTTGTGTGAGTGTGTTTGGTTCCTTGGCATATATCCCTAGGAGAGGAATTGCAGAGTCATAAGATAAGGCAGGTCTGTCTGTGGTAGTCAGTGAAGAACTGGAGAAATAATCAAGTATTTTGTACTATGAAAGTTTTGGTTCTCAAACATGCTGAGTGTGTGGCATATGCATGTGTCTCTGTATATGTTTTATGTGTCTTTCACACACATAAACACACATGGACAGCGTTCTTTAAATTTCTTAAACTTTAATTTGATTGGACAGAGAACTTGAGAAGGAAAGTCTATCGAGAGGGAGAGGCATCCCCCCCCCAGGCGGAAGCTGTTTAAGGAGTGAAGCCTTGTTGCAGATGGCTTTTTCTCTCCCCTCTAGCTCTCCCTTCCCTCCCAGTTTTCCTGGCTCTATCAAAAAAAAAAAAAACATTGCCTGAAGTTTCAAAGTGGGGTTTTTCCTGCTGTACTATGAACAGGGTCTAACTATTCTAAGCTAGGTTTCTAGGATACTTTGAAAGGCACAGATAAACTCTGATAATGCAGAAATTCCACGGAGTAGCCGCTATGGTTTTTAAGTTCGGTCTACAACCATGGTTTATGCCCTCTAGTGGCAGGTTTAAGCATTACTCGTTTCTTGGTGTTTGTTGACCCTGCCTGCATAGAATTTTAGACCCAGAAAGCCCTGAGTTAGTTCACTCTACAGGCAAAGACTGAGGCTTAGAGAGAGAGAATGTGCTTAAGGTTGCTGCACACTAAGCTCAGGCATTCTGAGACTTCCTGATCACCAGTGAGTGTCCCTCTCAAAACAGGCCTCTCTGGTGTGGAAGTTTATCAGCGAGGACATTCAAAGTACCGGTCAGATGGCGCTTCGGGAGGGTACTTACATTTCAGAGTAAGGCTGAGAGAGAGGCTGCAGGAGAGGCAGCAGTGCACTGTTTGTGCTGTGTGCCGCCTGTTCCTCCAGCACCTGCCTCTTGCCCACACGCTGGCACCAGTCGCCTGATGAGGATGATGGTGCTGGGCACAGCCTGCACCTGTGGTGTGCGTCACTTGTGTCCGGCGTTTGCACCTGTGTTCTCTATCAGATCTGACACCTAGTCAGTGGTCTTCTCAAAAATCAGAATATGTAGGGAGTTGGGCGGTAGTGGGAGGGTTAAGCGCACGTGGCGCACAGCACAAGGACCGGCATAAGGATCTCAGTTCGAGCCCCCGGCCGCCCACCTGCAGGGGAGTCGCTTCACAGGTGGTGAAGCAGGTCTGCAGGTGTCTGTCTTTCTCTCCCCCTCTCTGTCTTCCCCTCCTCTCTCCATTTCTCTCTCCTATCTAACAACAGTGACATCAATAACAACAATAATAATTACAACAACAAGAGCAACAAAAGAGAAAATAAATATTTTTTAAAAATCAGAATATTTACTTCCAAAGTGAATACAATTAACTCCAAAACTAAGAGTCCCTCATTGTGATTCTTCTGTCAGGAGCTATAACAGATTCGCGATAGCAAGCTGGGGGCAGGAATTCTAGTCAGGAATCCAGCCATGAAAACAGACACAATGGGGGCTGGGCGGTGGCACACCTGGTTAAGTGCACCAGGTGCTAAGTGCACAGATATGCGCATGAGCCCAGGTCAAGCCCCCACGCACCTCCTGCAGCCGGGACCCTTCACATATAGTGAAGCAGGGCTGCAGGTATCTGTCTGCCTCTCTCCCTCTCTATCTCTCCTTTCCTCTCAATATCTCTCAGTCCTATCGAAAGGCCAGACAAAAAAAAAAAAAGAAAAAAGAAAGGAAATGGACACCAGAAGAAGTGGATTTGTAGTGCAGACACCAAACCCCAGCAATAACCCTGGTGGCCGGGGGGAGCACTTGGATATAGTATATTCTAACCCAAACCCAAAGAAACCCACCAGTCCTTGTACTTCCTTTTGGCAGCAGAGAATATAAGACTCAGTAACTCATCTTCTGCTTTGGGAGGACCTTCTCAACATATTCCAAGCATTAACCTCAGAAACTAAGCTGTCGCATCCTCGTGGACTGGGGACCAGACAGCGGTACGTGTTCCAGTGCACAAGGACCGGGATTCAAGCGCCTGTTCCCGCCTGCAGGGGGAGAGCTGCACAGGCTGTGAAGCAATGCTGCACGCGTCTCTCTTTCTCCCTCTCAGTTTCTCTCTGTCTCTGTCCAAAGAAACAGAAAGAAAGGAAGAAAATATTAGAAAGTAGAACCGTTTGGACTTCACAGGCGGCTGCCAGCTGGACCGTTACAATGGATTCAGGGTGGCTGCAGGTTCTCTGTGATGATCTATCAGCCGTTGGTCGGCTCGGTGCCACCGCGGCAGGGGCGCCGTGACGGAGGCTTGTGCGTGGGATTCTGCCTCTTCCTGGCGGTGATTACACAGAAAGACAGAAGGCGGCGTGTCTTCCACAGTGTCACGAGCATCTGTGGGGCTCCCCGGTGCTGTAAGCTCCCATATGGCTGTGGGGTTCAAAGTGGGAACTCAGATTCAGGGCTTTGCAGATGGTGAAGTGTGCACCCTGGTTGGTGAGCTACCTCCTCCTGCCTGTTCTGGGTTATTTCTGATCCCAGTCGCTAATATGTTCAAGGTAGTGGTGTTTGTGGAACTGGTAGTGGCCAAAATAGGAAAGGAAGTGGAGATCCTGTAACTTTGAGAGCACACAGTCATGTGCCTGGGTGTCGGCTCAGTGCAGGGCGGAGGGCGTTAGACCCCTGCACTGTATGTGACTCTGTCTCTCTCAGAAAGAAAGAAATCATGGCATGTAAAGACATAACGGGGCCGGCAAGGACTCACCTGGAAGGTAGCACTGAGAACGACGGTTCCCAAGGAGCTGGATCCGCGGTCCTGGCCACCACGTGGGAATGTCTGCAAGGTGGGAAGTGCCACAGGCAGTGGACTGATGCTACTGGGTCTGTCCTCCTCTCTCTCCCTGTCTGTCCGTCTCTACCTCTGTTTCTCACCCTGTGTCGTAAAGGGGGGCCGGGCAAAGTGCCAGAAGCAGTGGAGTGTGCTCACAGAGGCCCAGTGATGTTATGCATGGGATGAACAAGTATGTGATGTTGTCGAAAGAATTCAGACACAGAACCGTCAAGCGTTCTATCAGATGCGTTTTCCGATCTCGCGAGAGTGATGGTCTGTCGTATGTGTCCCCAGGTTTCTGTCTTGCCTGTTGTCTCTTCTTCCTGATGCTCCTCTGCTGTTGCTGCTTTTATCATTTCCTTTGAATGACTTCCTTTGGCCAGTCGTGACAGGGACAACCGCTAAGAACAAGTTCTTTTAGTTTTTTTCCTTACCTGAAAATGTTTGAAAGTCTTCATTCCTGAAGAATACTTTTACTAGAAATAGAATGTGTACTTGGTACCTCTTTCAGAATTGGAAAATTGTTGTGTCAGTTCCTTCTGACTTCTGCTGGAGCTCCCGTAACAGAATGCCACCTTCTGAGGAGGAAGACTTCAATAATTTTTTTCCCAGTTCTGGGGGCTAGAAATTCCAGATCAAGGTGCCAGAAGTTTGATTTCTCCTGAGTTCTTCCTCTCGGCTTTTAGATCAACACCTTCAATTTGTGTCCTCACGTGGCTGTCTCTTGGTCTGTGTATTATCTGTAAACTAAGTTCCGCCTCTTTATTTAAATTTACTTATGGGGGAGGGAGACAGAACGAGGGAGGGAGGGAAAGAGGAGAGAGAGATTGAGAGAGAGAATATGAATCAGAACAGCATTCAGAAGAGCTGAATGCAGACTTCATGCTTGAGGGTCCAGTGTTTTATCCATGACACCGTGTTCCAGGCCATCTAATTTCCTTGTGACAAAGGTCATAGCCAATTAGGACCCACCTCTAAGACTTCAGTTCACCTGTTTCCTTCTCCTAGGGCCTTATCTCCAAATATAGTCCCATTCTGAAGCACTGGGGGGTGAGCTTCACATGAATTTGGGGAGAGGAGACACAGTTGAGCCCATAACAAGCCGTCACAAGCAGGGGCCTGTCTCCTCCTAGAACTGGACTTTGCTGGATGCTGCCTCCGGTTTGTCTCTAGAATGTTCTCGCTCTTCTCTCTAGCACCCTGCTGCCGTGTCACTAGGAACTTGGCCCTCCTTGCTGCCAGCTCTAGAGAGCACGGCCATCCGGCTGCTGTCTGTCACCTCACCCTGAACTGGCCTTGCTGCCACCTGCAGTTGGGCTTTTCTCCACACACCTGTGCCTCCTCTCCTGGCTGCAGCTGACCCTTCTGTCAGTGGCCGTGCTACCCAATACGGCCTCAAAATCTACAAACACTTAAATACATGGAAAATGCTTAGACTTAGTTGTTATGATCTCTGGGGTATATTAGCTAAAGAATGATCATGTGGTCTCACACTAAGATAAAGTCACATTCTCAGTCACACCATAACACTCTGCCACTCACAGAAAATCTAGTCCAGTTTGGGATGGGCCCTCATGTCAGTATTTGTATTTTAATTTTTTTTAGAATTTCCACAGACAAAATGTTCAAGACATTGACTATAAATATAACGGAACAACTAGCAACGCAATAAACCAGTGAGTTTACATCAATATAGTATAGCCTGTCTGTGTTAGGGGTGGACATAAGGATGTATCCCAAGGGACACCCACTGTAGTGATATCAAGGCATCGCTATTGTTTCTTAAGACTCACTCAAAGTGATTTTAACAGTTCAAAGGGGTAAAGGTCCAAACCCATCAAGTAAGAGAAAAACTGGACCCGAACATAGGAACAAAGTTAGGCTGCTGACTCTGTCCCACATGTACCTCGTGAATGAAATGAAATGGTTTTCCCAGGCTCCAGCCCATTCAAATACACAGACAGATGGCCCTCCCTTCAACCCCACTGTCTCTTTGCTACGCAGTGCTTTGTCCTTTGAGTTAAGAAGTCGGGAGTGCCTGGGCAGATGATCTCACTAATGTGTCCTCTTCAGGCCGCTACTCCACTAGGGAAAGATAGAAGCAGGCTGGGAGTATGGATCCATCTGCCAACCATGTTCAGCGGAGAAGCAATTACAGAAGCCAGAGCTCTGACCTTCTGTATCCACCCCCTAAATTTTGCCCCATAGGGACAAATGTTTAGGGAAGATGACCAGAGGACTCAACTCCAATTTCTTTAGGACTTGGAAGGAGAAGGGAAATACAATGGACACTTGGGAGTAGAAGGTGAGACGCAGATGAGAATTCAGGCCCATAGATATCATGGGCAAATATATATAAATAGAGGTAGATAGCTATAGAAATAATAGTCAGCCCAAGTCTGTGATCTTGGGAGAAGCCCTGCAGTTCCCCTGGAGGAGATGGGGACGCGGAACTCTTGTGGAACAGGTGTGGAATTAAATCCCTGTTATCTTATAAGTTTGTAACTCAATATAAATCATGAATAAATAAATAAATGACAGAAATGTTGAGAGTGATTTTTTTTAAACCAGAGTACTTCTCACATCTGGTTTATAGAGCCTCAGGCATGAGAGTCTCTTCTGCATGACCATCTTGCTGCCTACACCCCCTGGGAGTGTCACTAGTGTCCTTGTCACTTCAACTATATGCCTGGGCCTCTACATTGACTCCAGGCACAGGCAAGTGTCCCTTCTGCTCTCCCAGAACAGGACCTGCAGACCATCGGTGATGAAACCACCCTCCCCGGTCCTTCTTCCCACACAGTCTCCGGCAGTGGCAGAAATGAGCAGCTGACAGGGCTCTGGGCTCAGCAACAGCAGGCGACAGTGGGGACCTGTTGAGCGAGGATGTCTCTGCAGACTGGAAATTACTTGCACGGGGTTGGCCTGGGGAGATTTCCGCAACTGATTTTCAGTCTATCAGAGGCATCCTCTGTCTATAGGGTCCCACCTCCTGCACCCCCAGGCCTTCCCCCAGCTTCCTGGGTCCCTGTTCTCCCCAGCTCACAGGACACTGGGGTGAAGGAGCTTGGTCTAGTTCTTCCTCTGGCCTTTCTCAGTACGTCCTTAGGGCAATGCCCCATCCCTCACGCTTCCGGGCCTTCACTTTGGCTTCTCCAGGGCCTTTTCTTCTCTCCACAAAACCTGGTTCTCTGCAAATAAAAGGCTTTGTTTTTGATGTGGGCTTCAAGAGGCTATTTTCAAAGCCAGAAAGCTAACATTGACTGTTCTATTCTTTTTCTTTCTCTCTGCGTTCGGGTGGTACCAATCTTGATTCTCCTCCTTGAGACACTGCCTCTGATTTACTAGGGGAAAGGTCAAGTGGGAAAAGTGCAGCTAAGAAGTGCACAGAGGTCAACATTCAAGACCCTCTGGCTGTGTGGGAGAAAGTCTGCAACTTTGACCCATCCCCACCCAGTGGAGGCTGTGGGTCCTGCTGAATCTACACAGGCAGGATGAGGGAGAGAATCGAGTTTGGGCTTTTGTTGTTTTTGCAAAAGATTTTTTTATGTATTAACATGAGAGAGAGAGAGAGACAGAGAGAGAACCACCACTCTGGCACATGCATTGCAGGGAATCAAAGTGCTGCTCCAGGTCCTGGGCAGCTCAAGATGACCAATAGGAACGGTTCTAGGAAGCAGTTATTAAGCATTGTCTTCTTCAGCAAGTCCGTGGCATGAAAACAGCAGGAAAGCGGGATGTCCTAAATTGAAATAATGCTAATAAATAAGTCACAATCTTGCTTTTTAAAATAAACCATTGTAACATGCTTTTTCCTCCCCAATCACTGGGACTTCACCACTCTGGACTGCCTTTTTCAGATATCAAGAGAAAGAGAGAGACAGAGGGAAGGAAGGACACCACCGCATCAAAGCTTCCCCCAGTGCAGCCAGGGCCAGGCTCATACCTGAGCTGCTACAGGGCCGTCCAGACACACTCTCCAGGTGAGCTAGTTTGCCAGCCCCAAAAGGCATTTTTAAGATGGGCAGATCTGACTATGGACTGGGTATGAAGTGACATCACAAAATGTTTGCCATGAAATGACAGTTTGAAAACTTTGTGAGAAGTATGCTGGTTATCACTGGGAGGGTGGGACACAGAACGCTGGTGACGGGCACAGTATGGAACTAGACCCTATAACTTTACAATCTTGTAAGTATTAAGCATAAATTTTTAAAAAATGCTTTAAATAGACAAGTTAGGGTTAGGGTTAGAAATAAAAAACAAAACAAAACAAAACAAAAAACAAGTTTGGGGGCCGGCAGTAGCGCAGTGGATTAAGCGCACATGACACCAAGTGCAAGGACCAGCATAAGGATCCCAGTTTAATCCCCTGGCTCCCCACCTGCAGGGGGGTCGCTTCACAAGAAGTGAAGCAGGTCTGCAGGTGTCTGTCTTTCTCTCCCCCTATCTGTCCTCCCCTCCTCTCTCCATTTCTCTCTGTCCTATCTCACAAGAACAGCAATGTCAGCAAGGACAAGGGCAACAAAATGGGGAAAAATGCCTGCCAGGAGCAGGGGTTCATACTGCAGGCACTGAGCCCCAGCAATAACCCTGGAGGCAAAATCAGAGAAAGAGAGTAAACAAGTGACATTTGGTTATATAAATATAGGGGAACAAACATCTGCCACCCTAGAATATTTCTTTGACACATTTCACAGGAGGGACCTTGAAGGCAGGACAAAGGTGGTCTTTGAAGGGTCTACAGCTAGTAACACAGGAGATAGCACAATGCATAAGTCTAGACTCTCAAGCATGTAGTCACCAAGTTGAACTGGTGTCCCGTATGCCAGAATAATGCTTTGTTCTCTCTCAGAAATAAGTAAGTAAAATGTTCATAAGATAATTTACATAT
Source organism: Erinaceus europaeus (assembly GCF_950295315.1). Classification (NCBI taxonomy): domain Eukaryota; kingdom Metazoa; phylum Chordata; class Mammalia; order Eulipotyphla; family Erinaceidae; genus Erinaceus; species Erinaceus europaeus. The sequence continues at coordinate 80,552,496 of NC_080178.1, forward strand.
AGGCAATCTAAACATTTACATACAGGCAATCTAATTTACATACAGGCAATCTAAACATTTCCCTTAAGGGTTTCGCCCTAGGAAACTCTAATATCAACTGAAAAGGCAGAATGTAACTACTTTTAATTGGTCATTTTTATTACTATTAGGCTTATCAGTATAATACAACTTTATTTTTTATTTCACTTTAATTTTTATTTATAAAATGGAAACACTGATGGAAACTATAGGATAAGAGGGGTACAACTCTACATAATTCCCACCACCAGAACTCCAGATCCCACCCCTTCCCCTGATAGCTTCCCTATTCTCTATCCCTCTGGGAGCATGGACCCAGGGTCATTGTGGGATGCAGAAGGTGGAAGGTCTGGCTTCTGTAATTGCTTCCACGCTGAACATGAGCATTGGCAGGTGGATCCGTACACCTAGCTTGCCTCTCTCTTTCCCTAGTGGGGCAGGGCTCTGGGGAAACCACTTTATTTTTTATTGCCACAAAAATTACTGCTTGGGCTGAGTGTCAGACTGTGAATCCACCACTCCAGTAGCCCACTTTTTTTTTTAAATTAATCTCTATTTGATAGGGAAGAGAAATCAAGAAGGATGAGTTGGGGTGGCAGATAGAGAGGGGGATAGAAACAGAACCTGCAGCAGACCTACTTCACCGACTCATGGAGCATCTCCCCCACAGGAAGGGAGAGGGTGGTTGAACCCAGATCCTTGTGTACTCAACCAGGTGTGCCACCACCAGGCCCTGCCACGTCACGTCATACTCACCAGAGTGGCAGATATCAGAAAAGCAGACCCATGAGAAGTTGGCAAGGATGTGGAGGGGGATGGGTGTGTGAGATGCCAGACACTGTACAGAGAATGCAAACTGGGAGAGGAGGTCTGGGCGTCCCTCTCACAGACTGGAGCGTCGTCTGTGCACAGAAGCCTTCCAGTCAGGTGACAACCTCTATGAATACATTGCCTCAGGAAACCCTCATTCAGTGCCATGGGATGAGGGCGTTTTCTGCAGGTTCTTACATCAGAGGATATTGGCGGCAACACCAGAATCCCTCCTTAAGAGACAAGAAAAGGCCACAACAAGACAGGACTAGAGCTCCTTTGGTTGCCCTTGTTTGTTTGGTTGGTTGTTGTGTTTTTATTGTAGTAGTAGTTGTTGTTGATGATGTCATTGTGGTTGGATAGGACAGAGAGAAATGGAGAGAGGAGGGGAAGACAGAGAGGGGGAGAGAAAGACACCTGCAGACCTGCTTCACCGCTTGTGAAGCGACTCCCGTGCAGGTGGGGAGCCGGGGGCTCGAACCGGGATCCTCGTGCCAGTCCTTGTGCTTTGCGCCTCATGTGCTTAACCCGCTGAGCTACAGCCCGACTCACAAGAACTACTTTGGGAACCCACCAAATCAGCAGAGCATCCAGAGACCACAACTCTGCCCAGACTCCAGTTCTACCCAGTTTTGAAACTTCTATAATGAACAACGAATAGCAAAGATCACCTGACTGCAACAAGTCGAGACTGGAACTACTTTGGAACAACCAAGTCACCAGAGAGTGTCTTATCATTGTTCTAGTTATTATTGTTATTGATGTTGATGTTGGATAGGACAGAGAAATGCAGAGAGGAGGGGGCGGCAAAGAAGGGGAGAGAAAGACAGAAGAAAATGTTCCCCAATTGCACAGTAGACAAGTGTGTCTGCTGTCCCTGAATTCAGCAAACCTAGGGGACTAGAAATGTAACCAAATCTGGTTAAATCATTTCTTTTCATAGAATGTAGCCAGCAGAATTGTATGTATCACTTTGTATTCTCTTGCATCTACAGCCCGTATTGGGTGTGGAACGTAATCAATCCACCTCATGCTTCCTCTAATATGATGACTCACAATGTGACCAAACCCTTCGCACATTCCCCTTGAGCACACCTGATTGGTGCACCTGGTAACCAATCAGCGCGCACCTTGTAACCAATCAGTGCATGCTCCCAGCTTGAGGGCTTCTAGCCTTTGCCCTTCTTCTGTAGCCAGTCAACAGCGTCAGGTTGAGCATGATGTCAAGTTTCGAGACCTCCTTTGAATCTGGAGAGGTGGCAGTCGTTGACTATGTGGGTCATAGTCTGTCTGGAGCCGCAGGGGCAGTTCGGGTCGTCTCTGGCTCCCCAGCGATGGAACATAGCGGCGCACCGGCCATGGCCTGTTCGATAGCGACTGAGGAGGGCCCAATCATAACGTGCCAGGTCAAAGCCGGGTTGACGCTCGCAGGGGTCTGTGATGAGGTGTTTGTTCTTTACCTCAGCTGACTGCCAGCTCTGTTTCCAAGAGTCTGGAACAGAGAAGTTCAGTGTAGGCGTAGGGGACCAGATTGGGTGACGAGACGTCAAGCGTTGGACAGGGTGGGCGAAGATATCCGCGTATATTGGCAGGTCCGGTTGAGTGTAGACGTGGGAAATGAACTTAGATGATGCGCATCCCGACAAATATCTGGCGGGGCGATGTTGCTAAGAACTGGCAGCCATGGAACCGGGGTGGAACGGATGGTTCCAGAAATGATCCTCATGGAGGAATATAATTTGGAGTCGACCAAGTGGACATGGGGGCTACGGAACCATACTGGGGCACAGTATTCTGCAGTGGAATAGCATAATGCCAGAGATGATGATCGTAGTGTGGAAGCGCTCGTGCCCCATGAGGAGCTGGCCAGTCTTGCAATGATGTGATTCCTCGCGCCCACCTTTGCTGCAGTTTTTATGAGATGTTCGTGAAATGACAGGGTGCGATCGAGAGTAACGCCAAGATAGACTGGCTGGGCTTCATGCCGGATTCTCGTATCGCCAAGCTGCACATTAAGCTCACGCGAGGCCGAGGCATGGTGTAGATGGAAAACAGATGATACCGTTTTTGCAGTGCTAGGGATTAGTCTCCATTTTTTACAGTATATAGCTTGAGGGCTATATAAGCGGCTTTCCCAATCCCTCTGGGGGTCTAGTGTGGCTGGAGTCAGCCGGGAGCTGAGCGGGTAGTAAAGTATCTGCTCGCCCTCCACGGGACACGGCCTCAGACTCGCCTTCAGATCTGCTGTGGCCTGGAGCTGTAACTCTCAGAGCTGTTCTGAGGATGTTTCTTCTGTAACATCACCGCTTGTGAGGCGACTCCTCTGCAGGTGGGGAGCCCAGGGGTCTCGAACCTGGATCCTTACGCCAGTCCTTTTAGCCCTGCTTCACTGCTGGTGACGTTTCTCCGCAGGTGGCACTAGGGGCTTGAACCCAGGTTCTTATGACAGGTAACGCGTGCTCAAGCAGGTGTGTCACTGCCCAGTCCTTGATAATAACTTGCAGTGATAAAAGCAGAAGATAACGGCAATATACTTGTTATTTTAAGTTTTTATCTGTTTACTTATATGTTCTCTCTCTGTCTATTACTTGCTTTCTCGCTTTCATGAATAAATAAATAGCAATAAATATTTGTCAGAGAAAAGAAACGTCACATAACAAAAAAAAATATTTTAAAAACTAAAAACATGTGACATATACAAATATATTTTAAAAGGATCCTATAAAGGAGATATTTAAAGAGAGAAGTCTTATGCTGACCAGATAAACTAAGGAATAAAATTAATTCAGTTTAAGATACCTGAAAATAGGTGTGAGAGTGAGTATGTGTGTATGTGTGTACATATACGATGTATTAAAATATCTAAGAGGTGGTATTTTTGTTATATACTAAAATATTAATAGAGGCAGTCTCTGGGAGTTGTGTAAAAGGTGGTTGCTTTTCTTTTTTAAGTTTATTATTAAAATCTTTTTACTTATTATTGGATAGTCAGAAATTGAGAGCTGAGGGGAAGACAGAGAGGAAAAGTGAGTAAGACAGAGATCCCTGCAGACACAGACACCAGGGGCTTGAACCCAGGTTCATAGGATATGCAGTTTGCCAGCTGTACCACTGCCTAGCCCCTAAGGTGAATATATATATATATATATATATATATATATATATATGTATGTATGTATTTTTTTTTTTTTTACCAGAGCATTGTTCAGCTCTGGCTTATGGTGGTGCGAGGGATTGAACCTGGGTTTTGGAGCCTCAGGCATGAGAGTCACTTTGCATAACCATTATGCTGTCTACCCTCTGCCCATGAATATTTCTTACACTGAATAATCATTGGGTAATGAGAAAAATACATTTTTGTTTTGAAAATTTTTATCTTGATTCTCAGAACCACTTGCTTGCTCTTGGATTAATGTAGAGCAACCTACTAAATCCAGCTGCTTGTGTGGTCACGGTCATTCTATTGTTTCTCCAGAATGTTGCAAACTAGCTCTGGAAGGCCAGCAGGACCACCAGGCAGAGCTGCCTGGCCTCACCCTTCTCCCAGGCAGTGAAGACGGACCCTCCGGCCCAGCGTTGATAGAACCCTTCGTGACCCAAGGTAACAGTCAGAGTCAGTCTGTCTCTGCCTCTGCCTCTCTGTCTGTCTGTCTGTCTGTCTCTCTCAGCTAGGAAAGGAGGCGCAACACTCCTATGTCTCTCTCAGAGTCAGCTCACAACACCCTCTGCAAAGCTGCCTGGGTCAGCAGTTGCCAAAGACAAAGGGTCCCACCTCCCGGGTGGGCGCTCTGTTGGCAGCTCTGTAGACACAGATGTTCTTCCAGACACTCCAGACCTACGTGTGGGGCTGTTTGGGCCGGGAATAGCTCAGGAGGCTTCCCTGGGTACTCTGACTCTGTTTGGCAACCAGAACCAGAAAGGTCAGTGGCTTTGCTGAGGGTGGGGGGCTGCTCCTGATTTATGATTCCTGTTCAAACCAGGACCAAGAATGTGACACCTCCCTTCAGTAGTTTACTTTGCGTTCACCAAGCACACTGCAGGAGCGCTTCTGCTTCCATTCCTTCCTGCAAGGCCACACGCAGACTTCTCAGAACCACAGTCTAAGTCACCACCCAAGCCGTTCCCGGAGCAGAAGACATCTGGGGACAGGTGGCTTGAGAACGCAACTGTTCAGGTTATCCCACTCTACCCTTTATGTCTTCATGGCATCAAAATGACCTGGGGCATTAGCGTGCAAACCTGTCTCCCACACTCAGAATTCACTGTGTGACCTTGGCTAAGTTACTTTACGGGAGTCTCTGAGATTCAGCCTCTCTGTCTGCAAGCAGATAGCTGCTGGGCTTCTGTAAGAACTAGGTTCCATAAGGTGTAAGATCTGATCGTGTCTGAGATGCAGCCTCCTTATCTGCAAGCAGTTATTGCTGGGCCTCTAAGAACTAAGTTCCATAAGGTGTGTAAAGTGATAAACGCAGGCACTAAAAAAAGAACGGTTCCCATCACTCCCTCCACCCCTAGCTTGTTCAGCCAAGGTGTTGGCTTTTTCAGGAGACGGCCTGGCCCCTTGTGTTTGATGACAAGTGGGTGACACCATCCCCAAAGCTTGAGCACAAGCCCGGGAGACCCGCCCGGCCCCGCCCGGTGCTGCGGCGACGCCAGAAGCGGATCCCGAAGCGGATCCCGACCCGGCCCGGGGCGCCCCGCACCCGCCCGCACCCGGACCTCGGGACGCACTGGCCTCGGCTAGCAGAGGGGGGTCAGCACCTAGCCGCCCGCCGCCTCTGCCCTCGCAGCAGCTGGACTGCGGACACTCTCAGACAGACACACAGACACACAGACGCGGGGACGATGCAGCTTCTCTTTAAATGCCCGTGACACGACAGGAACATCAGGTAGAAAAATAGCTCTATTCGCAGCCTCCCCGGCCGCGGCGCTTAAATAGGGAAAGTCACTGGCAGCAGGCGCTCCGCCATTGCACTGAGGACGGAGTTCAAGTATCCACGAGGCTGGCGGGCCCGCGGCCCCGGGAAGCTCCGCTGGCGGCGCTCACACCATGGCTCAGACCCCGTGCGGGGCGCGGCGGCGCGTCTGCGTTCCCGTTCGGCCCCCCGCACACGCCGTCTCGGATGCACGGCCAGGGCTCCCGCCGCTGCGGCGCCTCGGGCGCGGGTCTCTGCCGGCTGCGGAGCGACGCCCCGGCCCCGGCCCTGGGACGTGGGCGCACCTCGGTCCGCCGCTCAGGCCCCGACGAGGGCGAGGAGGCCGCGGCGGCCGCGGCGCGCCCAGGAGGTCGGGGCCCGTCTAAGGCGCGGAGCGCCGGCGCCTCCGGCCGTAGCCCTGGGGGCTGATCTTGTCGCGGGGGGCCTCGGGGAGCTTGTTCTTGTCGGTGAGCCGGTACAGCTGGTGCGCCAATATCTGCACTGCGCACGGCCCAAAGCGGCAGCCCATGCTGCGGGGGCGCTGGAAGGTGTTCATGCTCTGCGGGTAGCGCTTGGCTGGGATGCGGGCGGCGTCCGGGCTGCTGCGGGCGGGAGCGAGGGCGCGTGAGAAACCGCCGGGAGCCTGGCACTGTCCGGGGCCCGGGGCGCAGAGGGGCCTCCCGCCGCCCACCCGCGCCGGTCCCGCGAGGTACCTGGCCTGGGGGCCCCCGGAGGCGCCCTTCCCGTCCAGGGGCTGAACGAGCGTCTGCGCGGGCCCGGCGGGGTGGCTGCTGGACACGCGAAGTTCCCTCCTGTCGCGACCGAGCGCCCGCTCGTCCCGCCTGGAAAACACGCGCAGACGGTCCGTGAGCGCCCAGCCCTGGGCCCCGCACAGCCCGCCTCCTCTTGCCGCAGCCCGGCCCGGGGAGGCCGGAAGGGGCTGCCGGCCACTCACTTCTTGCTCAGCGCGGACGCCACGTCCAGCCGCGCAGTGTCCGCGCCCAGGAAGGCGAGCGCGACCAGGTACATCAGCGCGACCACAGCCAACTTCATGCCTGCAACGGTGACAGCAACGACGCGCTCAGATCCTGGGCAGGAGAGAGCAGAGTCCAGCCTCAGCAACCCAGGAGACCCCAGCGCCCAGGCGGCCCCGCGCAGGCTGCGGGATGGCAGTGGGATGGCGGCTGTTCTGCCTTCTGCCCGCCCGCCCGCCCGCCCTGCTGGGGAAGCCCTTGCCCGGCGCCCCTGCTCTGAGTTTGCCCGCAGGCTGCAGGGGGTTGGGTCTCGGGAGCGCAGCCAAATGCACGCACCGCACCGGGACTGGCGACCAGTGGGGACACCCTCCAGCGTGGGGGTTTCCTCTGAGCCCGCCCTGCCCAGTCACCTACCTGTTGCGAAGGCTTTCCGCCTGGAGGTGGAGACAGGACAGCCCGACGCTGTGGCTGCGGTGGGCCGGTGACTCCGCAAGGCCTGTGTTGCGGTAAAGCCTGGCAGCGGGGCTGGTGTCCAAGAAACACTGAGTTCAGGGCGGCAGCGCTGCCTTATAAAGGCGCAGGAGCCGGGCCTGGCCGGGGCGCTCCTTCTCCTGCTCGGGCGAGCGCGGCCCTGCCCGGATGCCCATGGGGTGTAGGCGGCTGTGGGTCCCTCCAGCCCCGAGGCATTGGCTTTGAGCTCCGGGGGTTGCCTGGGGTGCTGCGGGAGACTGCAGCCAGATGTCAGACTGACAAGCCCGGACTAGCAGGCCGTGCAGCCTCCCGGGTCCCTCTTCAGGACCTGTGCGGCGCAGAGTGCAGAATCCAGGCTGGAACTCCAGTCACAGGGGTCACCGCACCCAGGGGCCTGGGCTGGGACCTCCAGAGATGTGGCCGATCCAGGACCGTGCCACTGCCGGTTTGGCGCCTGACCTGACCTGGCCACGACCCCAGACACCAGGGACCCCCAGGACCCATCCGGGTCCTGCCCGGCACCCACCCCCACCCCCAATGGACATGTGAGAGAGGAGGCTCTGGGTGGGCTGGTTCACTTTCGCAATAGGGGCGCATCTGGAAAGGCTGAAGGGAGAAGGGCAGCTAGCTGAGGTTTGAGAATGCACGTGCTAATTTGGAAATAAGGTAATGGCCAACAGGAGAAGGAGAAATACTGTTTTTCCTCCCAATGTAATCCAGTTATGCCTAATAAGGTTACAACCTGCGAGTTTGGCAGTCTTCACCGTCGTTCCCCACTGCAAGCCTGGGGATTCATTGCCGGGAGTAGTACACTAATGCTTCATGTATGTTAACTCATGTATGTAATCAGCTTACAACGACCAGCCACAGCCTGGTTTGTTTGGATCCTCACACTCACCTGGGCTTCAGGAAGACTGCAACTTCTCTCCCTCCCTCTCCCCCTCTCATCTCCACCATGGTTCTCCTTCGGGCTTGGTGCCAGTACTATGAATCCACAGCTCCTGGTGGCCATGTTTTCCTTTCTACTGTGTTTTTATTTGACAGGACAGAGAGAAATGGAGAGAGAAGGACAGAGAAAGACAGACACCCACAGACCTGCTTCACGCCTTTTGAAAGGCCCTGTCTGCAGGTGGGGGCCGGGGCTCCAGCCTGGATCCTCGCACAAGGTGATGCTGCGCTTGACCCAGTGCGCCACCGCCTGCCCTTGAAGATGGTCAGTTTTCCCATCTCACCGGGGACATTAGATAGCCGGCTAACTGTCCAGGGTCACACCAAAAGTGGCTCAGCCCCCTACAGGCATGCGTGACTGAGCGGGTACAGTGTGGATTTTTCTAAACTCCGATCATCACCTGCTTAAGGGGGAGAAAGAGTCCTAGCCCTCGCCCTCACCAGGGACTTTGGCCTGTTCCTGGTGATTCACCCTGAAGCGTGCTTGTCACTCATTTGTGTTCTTCCATGCCTGCTTCCTGACTTTGCTTTCTCACCTCCCTTCTGGGAGCCACACTAGGAGGGGACTCGGCCGCACCTGCTTCCCGTCTTCCTTTGGACCTGTGTCCAGACAGAGGCGGTACTCCCAGCTACAGGTCGGGACTCTTGGTGCCTACCTGGGAGGCTGCAGGTCTGGCACAGCAGGGACTCTGCAGACTGGCAGCTTTCTTGCCCTGTGGAAATCAGCTGTGGGGGGGAGGGTTTCTCTGGCTTCACCAGCCCCCCAGCTGAACTCCAGACTTGCTGTCTCACTGCCATGGTCTTTCTCACACTCGGCGTTGAGGCCCCTGGGCCCAGGGTCCAGTGGACCTTTCCTTGTCTGGGCTGCTGAATCAGCTGCCTTTGCCCTCTCCGGAATGAGCTGTGGACATGGCACCTAGGGAAGGAAGGAGTGACCAGGGCCAAGTGACAGATTCTGAGAACTCTTCCCCGAGGGAGTCACAGGAGCAGACCTGAGCTCCAGCTGAGAGTAGCTGCGGGAAGAGCTGGGGTTGAGGGTCAGAGGGGTGCAGTGCAGAGAAGTCTGGGTCCAGGCCGGCTCTGGGCGCCCAGCTGTCTGCAGGGCAGTCCGTGCAGCAGACTCCCTGGCTGGGGCAGTGGATTTGTCCCTGTAGAAGACAGCACTGACTCTACCACACATGCTCTGCCCTCAGGAGCCTCCCCAGTCCCTTAGGCTTCTCCCTCTCTCTCTCCCCTCTCTCCCTCCCCTCTCCCTCTCCCCCCATCTCCCTCCTCCTGTTGCCCACCTCTTCCCTTTCAGTCCCTCTCCACATGCTGGGCTAGTCCACAGAGCCTGCTGGGGAAAGGCTGAGACCTGCCTCCTCCAGCTTCCTGCTGGGCCTGAGCCTGAACACCTTTTACTTTCATTTCCCCAGCAGGTGCCTCAGTCTGCTGGGCACATGCAGGGCTTTGGGTGCTACCCTCCGCAGGGAGCTTGGGGACTCTGCACTGCTTCTCTCAGCTTCTCACTGGCCGTGCAGGGCTTGTCTGTGAAGTGTCGCAGCACTGAGCTGGAGTGGAGTGGTGGAGACAGGCAGGGCACACTATGGCGTGTTAGGCTGAACAATGCTCTGGCATGTCTCTCTGTCTGTATGTCTCTCTCTCCCCCTCTCTCTCTAAAGTAAAAGGAGTGTCCTGGAGTGGTGGAGACAGGCAGGGCACACTGTGGTGTGCTAGGCTCCATATCACACACATAAGGAAGTGGTTCTTTTGCTCCCTCGGTTTTGTTTTCCTGTACAAAAGTGATGGACAGAAACAATCATTCCTTGGAGTTGATAAAGTCGCAAGACAGACCTCCTTGAAGCTGAAATCATGTTGCAGAGGACAAATGCAAGGGAACGCGCTACATTCCGGGAGCGCATGCAGTGTACCGTGTGCAGCCAGCGCCATGCTGAGTGCCGTGTCTGAGGTGACTGTCAGTGACAATGTCGTTCTTCACCTCGGGGAGCTTCCTGAATGGCGGAGGGGCCTGGCGTCAATTCTCGGAAGAACAAACGTGATTAAGCAACATGGCCGGTGTCCTGAGGGAAAAGCAAGATGAGGGTGGCCTAATGTTCCAAATGGAGTAAAAGGAAATGTGGAGGCATGAGGATGAGAGAGATCAGACATAGACAGAAGGGGTGGACAGCATAATGGTGATGCAGAGGGACAGTCATGCCTGAGGCTCTGAAGACCAGGGGTCAGTCCCCTATACCACCATACGCCAGAGCTGAGCAGTGCTTGAAAGGATGCGGGTGGGGGTGGGGGTGGAAAGCATAGTTGGATGCACCTGTGAGGAGGATGGTGGCATGAAGTGAGAATGAAGAGATCATTGGCAATAGAGTCACTAGCACCCTGTAGGACACACTGAAGCTTTGCCCTTAGCCATGGTGACACGGAAAGTTATTGACAGGTTTGAAGACAAGATAGACGGGATCTTGCATGCATTTGTTCAAAGGGTCATTTTGAGGATTGAATATAGTGGAAGGGGGAAGGGAAGCAGTGGAGAGTTGGCAGTCGGTACAAACTGAAGGAGATCGGGGCCAGCAGCGTCCTCGCTCTGCAGAACACACTTCAGTGTGCCCAGCAGCCCGGCTTTGAGGCCACAGCCCCACGTGGGAGCACCATGTCAAACAGATGCCTCCCAAGTGGTGGAGCAGTGCATGCTCTCTCTCCTACCTCTCTCTCTCTAACCTCTCCCTGCACCTCTTGCCTACTAGAGGAGAAAAAGATAAAGAGGAAGCCTGCAGGAGCAGTGGAATCCTGCATGCTTGAAGCCTAAAACACAAGAAGAAAACAGAAATCAGGAAGAAAACAGGGTGGATATACTACAGACTTCCATGCCTCAGGCTCAGAAATCCAGTGTCCGGTCTCTTGAACCCCTTACTATTCGTCAGAGCTGAGCAAAGCTCTGGTGAATGAAAAAGAAAAAGAAACAGCACAGGGTCCAGAAACCCCATGATCGAATCCCTCCTGCCCAGCCCTGGAAGTCGGGCACTGTGCCTCCCCTCTGCAGCCCACTGCACGGGCAGGCACTGTCATCCCTCAGCCACAGAGTGTTGCCACCAATCCGCTGCCATTGGCTTTGCTGCATTTCTTTTGAGAAGATCAATCTTTAAAGATGATGTGCACACTGAGGGAGATAGTGGAATGTAGGTCCCTCAACATTCGTAAGAATTAACAGAAAACTGTGCATTTTCATTTTGTAGTGGGTCACAAAGTACAGGGACAAATAAACAGGGCATCTGCATCAAAGCAGTCTGTAAGCTCTCTGCACCTGTTGATACTGTAGTGGCTGATGCTGGGGATACTTCAGCTGTGTGGCAGTTTCCATCAGTCATTGCTTAGCCCTCCCTCCCACACCTAGAATACTTAGCAGGAGAAGCAGAGCAGTTTTCTATACAGATTGATTGTTCTGTTGGGAAAGTTATCACACGTTATGGTAGGAAAGCAGAGAAATACATTGTGACAGGTCGGACAGCCCAACAGACGGAAGGCAGGATACGTAGCTCCCTCACTGTCCTTCAGTGTTACCTTTCTGAACATCTGGAACCACCAAGGAAGCAGGGCAGCTGTCAGTAGTTAGTAGTTACTTGCAACAGTCAACTTGGGAGAGGACAGTGGCTCAGATTTGTAGAGTGGTAGTGAGGGTAGAGAAGTGTGTCCGTTTGGAAAATAGGGTAAGCAGGACTGAGTGATGACCGAGGCTGAGAACGGGGCAGGTGTTTAGAGGAACAATCATTCACTTTCCCAGTGAGACAGCTGAGTGTGACAGCAGCTCTGTGAATTCTCTGCTGCAGCTGCTACAAAGTCCATTGGTAGGAGGTGGGTTAGCAGACTGCTTCAGGTCTCAGCCTTTTGCTTGAGAAGGCTGCCAATCATTTCGGTAAGCGAAGTGCTGGACTCTCAGCTTGAGATTTGGCTTGAGTTTGTTATCATGGAACTTGTGTGTGCTCGCAGACAGGCATATGCGGCTCCAGGAATCATGTTTCCTAAAGTGCAGTGGGGTCTAACTTGGGCGTGGGGGAGATAAAAAGTCAATAAGGGGGGTCGGGCAGTGACGCAGTGGGTTAAGCGCATGTAGCGCAAAGCTCAAGGAGCAGCGTAATGATCCTGGTTCGAGCCCCAGTTCCCCACCTGCAGGGGAGTCGCTTCACAGGCGGTAGTGCATGTCTGCAAGTGTCTGTCTTTCTCTCCCCCTCTCTGTCTTCCCCTCCTCTCTCCATTTCTCTCTGTCCTATCCAACAACGAACAACATCAACAATGGCAATAATAATAACCACAACGAGGCTACAACAACAAGGGCAACAAAAGGGGGAAAAATGGCCTCCAGGAGTGGTGGATTCATGGTGCAGGCACCAAGCCCAGCACTAACCCTGGAGGAAAATAAAATAATAGTAATAAAAAAATAATTAAAAAAAATTAAGATAAAATGTGCCGAAAGTCTTGCCATTCTGCCCTCCAGGATCCTTGAGTCAGTTGACTTTGTCATCCTCAAAGAGAAAAAATGAAAAGATAAAAAAGAGCTCACTAGAATGTGTTTCCAGTTCGATGGCCCGTGGGAAAGGTAAGGCCATGGCAGGAGTGCTCCTCTGGCCACTTGTTAACTTGGAGTTTCAGCCATCCAAGTTGCAGACACTGTGGGTTCTCACTGAGTACAAGGAAAGAAGTGAAGGAAGAAACAGCTGTAAAATCTCTTTGACGAAAAAAAAGAGAAGAAAAAACATTAGTCAGGGAAGATTCACTTTTTTATTGCCGAGAATTTGTAAAGAGTCAAGTTGTAAGCAGCCACCAAACACCCTGTAATGAATGTGTGTCCTCACACCATGCAGAGGGACGTGTAGCTGTGCCAGAGGGTGTCCCTGTGAGGTGGCTCAGTGGTAGAGCACAGGCCTTGCAGGCCTCAGGCTCTGCCTTCCAGCTCCCATGACGCCTAGAAAGAGATGTCCTGGCCTTGCTCTTCACTCTCCTCACACACACAAACAAGTTAAAGGCTGGGTGTGGAATGAGACTTCTATTTCTTCTTCACTTCCCAAATGAATTACTTATAGGTTCTAAATCCAAGACTTTGTCATGTTTGAAGTTGAAATACAAAAAACAGCGGGGGCCGGCAGTGGATCACCCAGCTAAGCACACATAGACGAAGGGCAGGGACCCACTCCAGGGTCTGAGTTTGAGCCCCTGGCTCCCCACCTGAAGCGGGATGCTTCACAAGCGGTGAAGCAGGTCTGAGGTGTCTGTCCTTCTTTCTCCTTCTCTATCCCTCTCCTCTCAAGTTCTCTCTGTCCTGTACAATAAAATGGGGGCATGGCCTCCAGGAGCAGTGGGTTCATAGCGCTGGCACCAAACCCCAGTGATGACCCTGGAGGGAAAAAATAAAGAAAAGAAAACAGCAAATCCTGTAATGTGGGTCGAGGAGAGAGCACACACAGGCTGTAGCACACCAGGCTTTGGCATCTGAGGCAGGGATGTCCTAGGCTGAATCTGGTCACCACCATACTCTAGAACTGAGCAAATGTGCTCGCCCTCTCTAGCTCCCACACGTGGTCTTTCTCTCGCTCCTTCCTCCCTTCCACTCTTCCTTCCTCCTTCCCCAAATAAATCAATTTCAGAAATGCCAGTGTGATGCCATTCAAATCATGTAGAAAACTAAAGACAGAGCTGTGAAGACAACATAATGGTTATACAGAAGACTTTCATGCCTGAGACTCCCAGGTCCCAGCTTCAATCCCTGGCATCACCATAAACAGAGCTGCACAGTGCTGTGGCATGTCTGTCTTCCTCTCAATCTCTCTCTCTCTCTCTCTCTCTCTCTCTCCCTGCCTCGCTCCCTACCTACCTCCCTCCCTCTCTCTCTCAAGAAAAAAAAAAAAAAACGAGTGTCCTGGAGTGGTGGAGACAGGCAGGGCACACTGTGGCGTGTTAGGCTGAACAATGCTCTGGCATGTCTGTCTGTCTGTCTGTATGTCTCTCTCTCCCCCTCTCTCTCTAAAGTAAAACAAAGGAGTGTCCTGGAGTGGTGGAGACAGGCAGGGCACACTGTGGTGTGCTAGGCTCCATATCACACACATAAGGAAGTGGTTCTTTTGCTCCCTCGGTTTTGTTTTCCTGTACAAAAGTGATGGACAGAAACAATCATTCCTTGGAGCTGATAAAGTCGCAAGACAGACCTCCTTGAAGCTGAAATCATGTTGCAGAGGACAAATGCAAGGGAACGCGCTACATTCCGGGAGCGCATGCAGTGTACCGTGTGCAGCCAGCGCCATGCTGAGTGCCGTGTCTGAGGTGACTGTCAGTGACAATGTCGTTCTTCACCTCGGGGAGCTTCCTGAATGGCGGAGGGGCCTGGCGTCAATTCTCAGAAGAACAAACATGTGATTAAACAGTGTGGCCAGTGTCCTGAGGGAAAAGCAAGATGAGGGTGGCCTAATGTTCCAAATGGAGTAAAAGGAAATGTGGAGGCATGAGGATGAGAGAGATCAGACATAGATAGAAGGGGTGGACAGCATAATGGTGATGCAGAGGGACGGTCGTGCCTGAGGCTCTGAAGACCAGGGGTCAGTCCCCTATACCACCATACGCCAGAGCTGAGCAGTGCTTGAAAGGATGCGGGTGGGGGTGGAAAGCATAGTTGGATGCACCTGTGAGGAGGATGGTGGCATGAAGTGAGAATGAAGAGATCATTGGCAATAGAGTCACTAGCACCCTGTAGGACACACTGAAGCTTTGCCCTTAGCCATGGTGACACGGAAAGTTATTGACAGGTTTGAAGACAAGATAGACGGGATCTTGCATGCATTTGTTCAAAGGGTCATTTTGAGGATTGAATATAGTGGAAGGGGGAAGGGAAGCAGTGGAGAGTTGGCAGTCGGTACAAACTGAAGGAGATCGGGGCCAGCAGCGTCCTCGCTCTGCAGAACACACTTCAGTGTGCCCAGCAGCCCGGCTTTGAGGCCACAGCCCCACGTGGGAGCACCATGTCAAACAGATGCCTCCCAAGTGGTGGAGCAGTGCATGCTCTCTCTCCTACCTCTCTCTCTCTAACCTCTCCCTGCACCTCTTGCCTACTAGAGGAGAAAAAGATAAAGAGGAAGCCTGCAGGAGCAGTGGAATCCTGCATGCTTGAAGCCTGAGAGAAGACCCTGATGGCAATAAAACACAAGAAGAAAACAGAAATCAGGAAGAAAACAGGGTGGATATACTACAGACTTCCATGCCTCAGGCTCAGAAATCCAGTGTCCGGTCTCTTGAACCCCTTACTATTCGTCAGAGCTGAGCAAAGCTCTGGTGAATGAAAAAGAAAAAGAAACAGCACAGGGTCCAGAAACCCCATGATCGAATCCCTCCTGCCCAGCCCTGGAAGTCGGGCACTGTGCCTCCCCTCTGCAGCCCACTGCACGGGCAGGCACTGTCATCCCTCAGCCACAGAGTGTTGCCACCAATCCGCTGCCATTGGCTTTGCTGCATTTCTTTTGAGAAGATCAATCTTTAAAGATGATGTGCACACTGAGGGAGATAGTGGAATGTAGGTCCCTCAACATTCGTAAGAATTAACAGAAAACTGTGCATTTTCATTTTGTAGTGGGTCACAAAGTACAGGGACAAATAAACAGGGCATCTGCATCAAAGCAGTCTGTAAGCTCTCTGCACCTGTTGATACTGTAGTGGCTGATGCTGGGGATACTTCAGCTGTGTGGCAGTTTCCATCAGTCATTGCTTAGCCCTCCCTCCCACACCTAGAATACTTAGCAGGAGAAGCAGAGCAGTTTTCTATACAGATTGATTGTGCTGTTGGGAAAGTTATCACACGTTATGGTAGGAAAGCAGAGAAATACATTGTGACAGGTCTGACAGCCCAACAGACGGATGACAGGATACGTAGCTCCCTCACTGTCCTTCAGTGTTACCTTTCTGAACATCTGGAACCACCAAGGAAGCAGGGCAGCTGTCAGTAGTTAGTAGTTACTTGCAACAGTCAACTTGGGAGAGGACAGTGGCTCAGATTTGTAGAGTGGTAGTGAGGGTAGAGAAGTGTGTCCGTTTGGAAAATAGGGTAAGCAGGACTGAGTGATGACCGAGGCTGAGAACGGGGCAGGTGTTTAGAGGAACAATCATTCACTTTCCCAGTGAGACAGCTGAGTGTGACAGCAGCTCTGTGAATTCTCTGCTGCAGCTGCTACAAAGTCCATTGGTAGGAGGTGGGTTAGCAGACTGCTTCAGGTCTCAGCCTTTTGCTTGAGAAGGCTGCCAATCATTTCGGTAAGCGAAGTGCTGGACTCTCAGCTTGAGATTTGGCTTGAGTTTGTTATCATGGAACTTGTGTGTGCTCGCAGACAGGCATATGCGGCTCCAGGAATCATGTTTCCTAAAGTGCAGTGGGGTCTAACTTGGGCGTGGGGGAGATAAAAAGTCAATAAGGGGGGTCGGGCAGTGACGCAGTGGGTTAAGCGCATGTAGCGCAAAGCTCAAGGAGCAGCGTAATGATCCTGGTTCGAGCCCCAGTTCCCCACCTGCAGGGGAGTCGCTTCACAGGCGGTGGTGCATGTCTGCAAGTGTCTGTCTTTCTCTCCCCCTCTCTGTCTTCCCCTCCTCTCTCCATTTCTCTCTGTCCTATCCAACAACGAACAACATCAACAATGGCAATAATAATAACCACAACGAGGCTACAACAACAAGGGCAACAAAAGGGGGAAAAATGGCCTCCAGGAGTGGTGGATTCATGGTGCAGGCACCAAGCCCAGCACTAACCCTGGAGGAAAATAAAATAATAGTAATAAAAAATAATTAAAAAAAATTAAGATAAAATGTGCCAAAAGTCTTGCCATTCTGCCCTCCAGGATCCTTGAGTCAGTTGACTTTGTCATCCTCAAAGAGAAAAAATGAAAAGATAAAAAAGAGCTCACTAGAATGTGTTTCCAGTTCGATGGCCCGTGGGAAAGGTAAGGCCATGGCAGGAGTGCTCCTCTGGCCACTTGTTAACTTGGAGTTTCAGCCATCCAAGTTGCAGACACTGTGGGTTCTCACTGAGTACAAGGAAAGAAGTGAAGGAAGAAACAGCTGTAAAATCTCTTTGACGAAAAAAAAGAGAAGAAAAAACATTAGTCAGGGAAGATTCACTTTTTTATT
Source organism: Erinaceus europaeus (assembly GCF_950295315.1). Taxonomy (NCBI): domain Eukaryota; kingdom Metazoa; phylum Chordata; class Mammalia; order Eulipotyphla; family Erinaceidae; genus Erinaceus; species Erinaceus europaeus. The sequence goes on from NC_080178.1 coordinate 80,569,777, forward strand.
GCCGAGAATTTGTAAAGAGTCAAGTTGTAAGCAGCCACCAAACACCCTGTAATGAATGTGTGTCCTCACACCATGCAGAGGGACGTGTAGCTGTGCCAGAGGGTGTCCCTGTGAGGTGGCTCAGTGGTAGAGCACAGGCCTTGCAGGCCTCAGGCCCTGCCTTCCAGCTCCCATGACGCCTAGAAAGAGATGTCCTGGCCTTGCTCTTCACTCTCCTCACACACACAAACAAGTTAAAGGCTGGGTGTGGAATGAGACTTCTATTTCTTCTTCACTTCCCAAATGAATTACTTATAGGTTCTAAATCCAAGACTTTGTCATGTTTGAAGTTGAAATACAAAAAACAGCGGGGGCCGGCAGTGGATCACCCAGCTAAGCACACATAGACGAAGGGCAGGGACCCACTCCAGGGTCTGAGTTTGAGCCCCTGGCTCCCCACCTGAAGCGGGATGCTTCACAAGCGGTGAAGCAGGTCTGAGGTGTCTGTCCTTCTTTCTCCTTCTCTATCCCTCTCCTCTCAAGTTCTCTCTGTCCTGTACAATAAAATGGGGGCATGGCCTCCAGGAGCAGTGGGTTCATAGCGCTGGCACCAAACCCCAGTGATGACCCTGGAGGGAAAAAATAAAGAAAAGAAAACAGCAAATCCTGTAATGTGGGTCGAGGAGAGAGCACACACAGGCTGTAGCACACCAGGCTTTGGCATCTGAGGCAGGGATGTCCTAGGCTGAATCTGGTCACCACCATACTCTAGAACTGAGCAAATGTGCTCGCCCTCTCTAGCTCCCACACGTGGTCTTTCTCTCGCTCCTTCCTCCCTTCCACTCTTCCTTCCTCCTTCCCCAAATAAATCAATTTCAGAAATGCCAGTGTGATGCCATTCAAATCATGTAGAAAACTAAAGACAGAGCTGTGAAGACAACATAATGGTTATACAGAAGACTTTCATGCCTGAGACTCCCAGGTCCCAGCTTCAATCCCTGGCATCACCATAAACAGAGCTGCACAGTGCTGTGGCATGTCTGTCT